>NC_051159.1:148386778-148686778 GCF_013339745.2 Dermacentor silvarum | reverse complement strand
GCCATTGCTCGTGTGTTGAACTATTTTGTCGCTTAATTCGGGAGTATATGAACCTGCTCAGCAATTAAAATGGGAGACACGAACGCCTGACAGGTTCTAAATTGCAATTGTAAAATAATCTGCTGTGTGGTGTCGTAATTTTATGTTTCATTACTTTCAGGGTGCGTTTGTTTCAGCTGAGATCAAGCTATGGTCGGCATAGAACATTGCTTTGTGCTATACGCAAACTAAAGTTTTGCCTTTGCCTAAAGCTAAGGACTTCTTACGAACTCCAAGCCTGCGTTGCGACAACTAAGTCACGGTCTACGGTCCTGCAAGTTCCCGCACAAATCACTAGCGCTCCTGTAAGACCTCAACAACAACGGTTTGACGCTGAAGTTCAGTAGATTCTCTTCGACGTCGATATTACTTGGCAATGAAGAAGCTGATGCTCTTGCATATGCAGCGCTGTCACAACTCTCTCAATTCAATGCCTCAACGAGTGACGAAATCAGACATCTACGCTCACTTTCGGTCACTTTATGTCCCGTCAGATGCACCATGCGTGACCAAGCGGTTGCGTCGAGGGAAAGCTTCGCTACTGCATCGGTAGGAACAGGATCTGTCCGTACATCAGCACTCTTATTTATGACGGGGCGTACCAGTTCTCTAAACTGTACTTCATGCGACGAGACAGGAGGCATGGAACATTTCCCGCGTTCGATCGCGCCCAAGATACCGTCATCGAGGAGACACTCTTCTTGGAACCTACAAAATTAGAGGCCTTCGGCATTTGACTAAGGTTGCCGCTCGCGCCAGCTGGTGTGTCATTAATATAGACCCCGTAGTGCGTAACGGAGGAGGAGAGCAGCGAGAACCACACTATACACACGCGGTGCCCACTCGCAACAATTTTGCTGAAGACGCTCGTGAACATTTTTGTACATGTCAAAGACTGCATTTCTCAGGGTAGATTATACTCTACACGTGTGCTGCCTATTCAGAGGCCACACTCGTATGGAGTAATAGCCTTGAGAGATGTGCAGCACTTGCCTTTACCTTACGCATACATGACTGCAACACCTTGTGTATCAAAAAGGGTCATTTAAAGCCTGCGATCAAGCTTCGTCTTCTTCTTGCATTACTAAGAGAGATTGGTTCGCTAGACGTGCGGTGACATACCGCAGTCACAGGCGGAGAATTTGCCGGCCTCGATCGCCAGGCTAAACCCGCCTGTTGCTCTCTCTCTCTTTCTCTCTCCCTCATCTTTATATTCACTCCTACCCGTTTCCCTCTGTATGGTAGAGAAGCAGGCGCTTTTCCGGTCAAATTACCTGCCTTTCTCTGTTCATGTCATCTTATTTCTGCTAAAGACTACCCGCACAAATCAATATATTACATTTAAATGTCATTACCAGCATCGCATAGAACGATATTAAGCCCTTTTTCTAAGATGCATTTTTGTTTATTTTTATGCTCGCAGCACGTTTAGCGACGTGCGTTCGAGCCGTAGCTTCTTCGAGCAGTGCGACTTTCGGCGCGTGCGCTTCGTGGACACGGACTTCTACGACTTCCGGTTCCGCGACTGCGCCTTCCACAACAGCACCACGTTCCTGAACCGGCGCACGGGCTGCCCCATCGACTTCGACGTCAACTTCCGCCTGTCGGACGTGTTCGTCGAGAACCTGTTCGTGCAGCTGGCCATCATCCCGGGAAACATCATATCCTCCTGCGTCATCGACAGGATCGGTCGCGTACGAACCTTAGGTATGGTACACCACGCCCTCTCTAAAACCTGCCAACCACGACCGTGAATGTCGTATTATATGAAACTGTGCCTGCATTGGTTGCTTCGATCAGTAACAGAAGATAATAGGAATTTTTTTTTAAATTCGAAAGTTCGTCCTGGTGGTGAGAGTAGTTAGCCAGTGCAACTTAAACCGCGAAATGAATATGATTCGCATGCAAATAAGCACGTGAGCACACACGCACGCAACACGCACGCACACACGCACGCACACACGCACGCACAAACACACACGCGCACGCAACGCAGATTAGATTATGGTGTTTTACGTGCCAAAATCACAATCTGATAATGAGGCACGCCGTAGTGGGGGACTCCGGAAAATTTGGACAACCTGGGGTTCTTTAACGTGCACCTAAATCTAAATACACGGGTGCTTTCGCACTTCGCCCCCGTCGAAATGCGACTGTCGTGGCCGGGATTCGATCCCGCGACGCACGCACGCACGCACGCACACACGCACGCACATACATACATACATACATACATACATACATACATACATACATACATACATACATACATACATACATACATACATACTACATACATACATACATACATACACGCACACACACCAACGTCCGAAACAATGTACACCACCCTTTTCGTGTTTTTAATTTTCAATGGCACGGCAAGGAAAACGTCTTGTGTTTTGGCGTAGCATTTACCAGTCGCACTGTGTACATTGTAGGAGGAAGAAAATGTCGCGTATCGCAAACACGTTTTTAGATGCAAAGCTTGGCTCTCTTCCTGAAGGGGATATACACGTAGACTCACTCGACCGCAAATTTTCCGAGTAGTTTTTTTTTTTTTTCACCGTAGCCATTAAAAATGTGCAACACAACGCCGTTCGCATGTACTAGTACAGGCTGGAAATCCGAATACCAGGTTGAGTTCCTAGGCTGCGGAGATATTTAGCTCTTTTTCTCAGATCTTGCGGTCCGTTAACGTTTGCTGTTGACTGCAAACCATGTCGCAAAAAAAGTAAAGGCCAGACGCCCATTACCGACAACGGTTGACAGGCCTTGAGCTATCTGTGATAGGCTGTGCAATCGTAGATGTACAAACTTCGTTGCTGTGCGGCTTCTCCTGTGGCATATGTGTGTACGGTGAAGTATGCTTTACAAAACACCCGTTTTCTGTAGACTTCTGCTCTTGCTGTTTAATAGGTTGAGCCCCTCTTGGATAATTTGGTATTCGATGCAGGTCCCGCGGACCGTATAACTAATTCACTTGACCGCAACACAGCAGCAGCCCATAGAAGTCGTGACGCATGACTATCATCTGTTTTGAAGCCCACCATGTGACAGAATACCCTTTCACCACGTGCTACACGTGGCACCTAGCAATTCAGAGTTAACAACTTAAGCGCCACTATTGTCCTGAAAGGGGTACGCCTCACACGTGCGTGAGATGAAGGACTGAGAGAAAAGGTCACATCCTGACAAGCCCAAATTATGCGTTTTTGTTGGCATGCAAATGCTCGTTGGCGCCTTGTATTGAAGTCTGGCTTTGGTTTTCCTTTTCTTTTTTCTCTCACTCGTGGACCATCGGCCGTCACCGTCACCCTTTTGGAGTAAAATAGTTCACAGGCACACGTGGAAATGCAAGGCGCCTCATGTCTCTCTCTATATCCGCCCCCCACCCCTCCCTTTCTTGTTAATTTTTGTTCGGGTTCGTTTTACACTACAGTGCAGTTTTCGGACGCACTAGCATGGAAATGTGGGCCGAAAGATTACAGATTTCTAAAAAAAATCGTTTGTAGTTCTAGCGAAATGATGCTCGACATTACGCTATCGCAAGTAAAGAAAGCCACAGTAATATTTTAGTTAGAAGCCTGTGAAAAATGTATCTCATGAGGCCTTCGCGGTTCGAAGAACCACGTATTTCGTCATGTTTAAAGTTTAGTCGCATGCCTTTTGCAACTGCACGGGCCTCCAATGACTACACATTACAGAAGAATCCAGAAAAATGTGCCAGCTCTTAGATATTTCTACTGATAGTTTTGAATTCTGAAGCAATAAAGAAAAACTTTTTTTCGCTAGAACAACAGCTAGTTTTTGCCCGTCTTTGTTTCGCTGTTAAGGTACTTTTTCCTTCAAATAATTGTAGCCCTGTCATCTAATTCCCTCTCTCTTTCTCTGTTATCCTCTCTCCTCCTGTAGGAATCTCTCTCTTTCTCTCAAGTGTGAGCATTCTGCTCGTGTGGCTGTCAGTGGCGCGGTCCTCTGTGATCACATTCCAAGCCATCTTCAACTTCGTTTCCATTTCCGCGTGGAACGCCGTAGACGTTGCAACCACGGAATCCTATCCAGCGACACTCAGGTAAGAATACAGACTGGCCGAAGCACTTGAATACTATTAGACGTGCGAACACGTCCCGCTTTCCTACATAGCAAAAGAGTACATTTGCTGCTTTCCGCTTCGGAAATGAATCATACGGCTTTTTGTTTGACTTCTTACACATGTTGCCCGTCTAAAGTATTTCCTTTGGGACTATCTTGTCCACCGTTTGTGAGGAATGTAAACTGATTATGATAGAAGCGTTTGCTGATTTTCTTCGACATTAGCTCACCGCAGCCATCCTCCACCTGTTCCTCACCCACACCCGTACCACCACACTGACAATTACTTGGTGCCATTTTTCTAGCCTCATGTTTGCTTAATTTTGTTTTATACGCAATGAATATCCCTCCATCAACATCTTGTCATATTTCACCTTCTTACAATTATTGGAAAGTTTCTTCAAGTCTCACGAAGCCCCGTTGAAACGCACACCGCAAGGGCCGCCATAACGCAGAAAGCTACCACGTCTTGATTCCATTCAATCATAGATGATTCTCGACTTGTTTGTCGGATGTCGCTAAAGAGCTTGCGCTAAAATCTCGCGATATACTTTCTGCCTAATTCACTGGTATCTGTCCTGCTGCCCATTTGCAGAAGTACGGCGTACGGCTTCCTGAGTGCGGCCAGCCGCCTGGCGGCGCTCCTGGGCAGCCTGACCTTCGGCCACTTCATCAGCATGAACCGCTCAGTGCCCATCCTGACCACCGCAGCAGTGCTGCTGGTCGGTTGCCTGGCATCGTTGCGCTTGCCCGAGACCAGGGACGTGCTCATGTGAGCGCCCTGATGCACCTTCGAGACCGTGCCGGGCCCCCGCCCACGACGATGAGAAGTCAAAGTAAATGCCCGCAGCGCCTTCCTCCCCGTTCGTGCAAGAGGACGAGGTCATGCAGTAGCCAAGCCACGTCCACTAACGACCTTGCAAACGACACATGAACCTGGCCTACGATCTGTCCAGGAGTGGAGGTTCGTGCGGCATAGCCGAGAAACCTGAGGCGACGCGGTGCTCGCAAGGACAGCGCCCCCGGCGGTGACAAAGCGTACTGAAAAAACGCACATTCAGTTAGCTTTCTTTCGTACCATTATTTATTTCCGTGACCTTATCTGCACGTGAACTTGCCTACTACGTCGTTCCGGTTTGCTCTCGGACTATAGACCTACCCGACGTCGAGAGAAGGAAATAGCAAATGAACATTTCCCGACCACACCGGAATCTCCGTTGGCAGAAGTCCAGGTGCATAGCATGAACGGCTGAAGAAGTGGTCCGGTGTGTATGCTGAACGCCACGTGGTTGTACAGACCGCAGCGATCGGCTGTGCGTTGTGATGAAGCGCAGATTCGCGCGATTCAATCTGTGATCCTCGGGAAGGCACATCCTTGCACCGAGATGATAGCTTTTCTCCAGCGCAAAATGTAAATCGCAGTGCTAGTCAGCTGGACGTGGAGGGTTGATTGTGTCCCAGTGCTACTGGAACACGACCAGAAGCCGCTTTGATCTCGTTGCGGTAGCGACAGCGCAAACCATTACGTACTTCTTTGTCTTCTAGGCTGACATCAGACTATATTAGCAGCTGCTCTTCGAGTCTAAACCGCACCGCCGTATGACACTTGACGATCGCAGGGTGATTTCTAATGGACGCATGACGCCACATGTAGCGCACGGCACTGGTGCATGCATCTAGTACTTATATTAGGTGCACGGTTAAGAGAATTGTCTGAATTTTGTAGCGCTCATTTGTGCATTAATTGTGTGTCTTTCGTGACAATAGGAAGGTTTATGAATTGCAGACTTCACGGAATCACTCGGATTTGCGTACAAGGGAACCGAGGTCATTTTCTTCTTTTATGGCCGAGGTTGAGTTTTGTGTGCGAACAGTATACCACCGACGCTGTTTCTTGGGTGCGCGAATGTTGTGCACACTGGCCGCCTTGTGCACATTAATTCTCAGACTCTCAAAGAGGAACCGGGTTCGGCGCTGTGAGGCACTTTTTCGTTACGCATAACGCACGAAGGACTCGTACGGAAAGAGTGTGAATTATGGCGCGCGAATGGCGGCCTATTCTTGCTGTCTTCTCATCATGCTCACGTTCATGACAGAGAAGGTGTTTACAGGCGCGAGACTATAGCAGTGATCAAGGGTGGAACTGCGGTCGCGATAAGAGGTTACGATGATTGCGCTGAATATGGCGTGCTGTCCGCTAGTGCTATGTTTGCTCGCATAATACAAGTCCGCCGATGACGACAAGATTCTACAGGCAGGTGTTGGCGCATGCCCTCATTGCTCGTACCGTAGATACAAGTGGCAGTAGCCGAATGCGTGTTGAGATATATTTCTCTTTGAGAAGTGCTCATTATGAACGCGACTCTAGATGCACTAAAGAAAGGTGTCATGTCCTGCTGTTTAGTGATGCTTGCACGCTTACACCACCTTGGTAACAGATCTGAGAGACGTTACTGCACAAACTTGGGCCATTTTTCAAGACACACACACACAAAAAGGACGCGTGTTGGGTTAAGATTTCCACTTATATTGGGCTGCCAATATATTAACACAGTGCTGAATTAAGGTATTGGTGAAAGAAAAAGTACTGCTAGGCAAATAATACGTTTAGTGGGTAGCCACAAGACCCTTCAGAAATGTGACGATGTCAAATAAGACCACATATCCTCGAAGGAAGTTACATATCATAGCGACGTATACGAGTGCGTGAGTCACGTCCCGCCCAGCCGAGAACCACTTGACACACTGTTTACCTCAATTAACTTACCCTTAAAACTCTCACTTCAGTTGCCTACACCCTGTTCCACAGAAATGTGACATATAGAGGGAAAGTCACAGCTGGCGTCAGCCAATCAGGTGCGTGTTCACGCGAAGACACGTGACCTCGCCGTGTGTCCTTTTACATCACAAGCCCGGCCTCGAGCGCCTAGGGACGCCTTGTATCTACCGGTCTTCAGCATACCTTAACGTCTTAACGTAAAAGAGCACGAATGTGACAGGGACAAAATAAAGGACGACGACACAAATGCTTCCTTCGTCCTTTGCTTTATGTCCTTTGTCCCGTTCACACTCTTTTTCCCTGTGACACCTTGACAAGTCGCTCTGTTGGCGATCCTTCTGCAACACCTTAAGATCTATAGCTGAGATAATCTGGAATGCTCTGGCGTACATTGAATCGCCAACAAAGATGGCGTTTCCTTTAAGAGTGACGCTACCTAGGAACTAAAAATCCGAGCAATGACAACTTTCCTTCCAGCTAAGTTTTCTAACAGTTCCCGCTGAATACACCCTGTCGGGTGGGCTGCTTGATGGAACTCATCCTCCAGCTGTTGTCCCAACCGTTCGAATCCTCTCCTCAGTACAAGCTGTTGCCGAAGTTCGCGACAGCAACAGCTAGGTCTGAGTATGGCAATATGAGCTGTAATGTTATTACAAATGCTGTTGAATATCAAAGTTGTTGAAATGCTGTCCTCCTACCCAGTTTGAACGTATACGGATACACTGTGCTTCAAATATTCTTGCTATACTGCCGAGCGACCCTTTGTCCTTCCCTTCTCCTGTCTGTTCCCACGCATTTACGAGCATATGCCACATTTCGCTTTCAAGAGTTGGCTGTTCTTAAAAGGCACTGACCCTGCAGACAGTGATCTGGGAAAAAATAAAAACGATACCCAGAAGTGATGTTAATGCTCAGATAGCATTTGAAGTCGCAAGTATACCAGAGGCATACGGATCTTTAGGTGACACCTCATCAGCAGATTAGGCATACCTTTTAAATGACACTGTGCACCCCTCTAGTCTCTGCTTCTTTGCACTGCTCCTGAAAGTATGACTACATCGCGCTCTTCAGAGAACGCATAATGATGCGGCCATGCCAATAACTTATCAAAACCGTTATCTGCTCCAACCACCTGCTGAATTGTGCGGGGTTGGTGAAATCAAAGCGTAGGGTGTTTGACATTCCAATGTTAATGGTGCGGGCAGGGCAATCATAATTATTTTTCACTTTCAAGCCCTGCAAGTTCACAGAGTACGACACAAAGGCTACATTAACAATGTATAGCACTTTTTTAGGATTGGCCGGCCCAGCCTTCGAAGCACTTCTTGCGTCAAAGAAGCAAGCTCCTGCAGTTATTACAGCAGTGAGCAACAATGATTTTTATTCACGTTAGCCATTCAGGCATGGCCGCATATGCTCAACATTTCAACAATATGCCTAATCAAGAGCACAGAAGGCGACACCTTCCTCGTGGCAAATTATGTCGAAGACAGAAAAAAAAAATCTACTTTCGCCAAAGCATCTCAACCAGTTGAGCTTCAAATTAAGTTTACTGTGGCGAATGCCAATTTTTATCCCATATAGTAGATGAACGCAGCACAACCAGACCACAAGTAGCAAATAGGCTCCGAAAGCAGGAGATTCAAGAGCGACTTCACTAGTTGGTCCGATATTCTTTTCGTCACTGTCCAGTGTAGCTTCCACCGCGTCAAAAGAAAGGTGGTAAGATATTGTCACGAGCAATGGCAAAGACAAAGACATTGTAGTGGGGAACCTGCTGGAACCTGTGCGCTCTGTGCAGTCTTGACTAGGCAAGCGCTAGCCGTTCACGGTTAATTAAATACTCCCCGTAACATCTTTTTGGTGGAGGTTGCAGGCTCTATTCCACCCGGCCCTGGATCTTCGGAGTGGACGCCACGTTTCTCCCGCCTCCATGGCCGAAGACAGTACGCAGTCATCGCAGCCCGCGGCGCCGGCAACCGTGGTCCTTTCTCAGCCCCACTACAATGTCTTTGTCTTTGCCATTGCTCGTGACAATATATTGAAGAAACTAGGTCACATTACTTGAACCTTAATAGATGTTCCTGCTTTGGGATGTTGCACGAAATCTCTATGAAAGACTGCTCACTCTATAGCGTGCAATGCTATTTCAACCCCACAGGACTCATGCGTTTGCTCTCACAGCTCGGTCGTGTGCGTAAATGTTCTGTCTCCGGTATGTAAATAAGACACGTATATTTTCATGCGTTGATTGTGTTTGTTGTTCAAGGTGTTGATGCACGGAGGCAAAACATTCAGAACGGCCGAGTACTATGTTCAAGTCATTCCCCTTCACCAATATGAATTTTGGCCATGTCGTTCGTGACAGTTCAAACATGATTAATTAGCGAAAAGAAAAACAAGAAAGCTACCCTAATGGTGTCATTCTGCATCTGTCCCGGTTTGTGGTGCAAAGTTGTTGAGTAGTGCTTAGTCGGTTCCCGTGCCATGTTTTGTGACTGTTGCTGTAATGTATAGTTTCCGTAATTTCAACATTGTCCTTGCACAAAAACAAAACCAGAAAATAAAAAAAAGGAATCAAAGGATCACGCACACCTTTGACGACACTTGTTGCACATGTGTGTATACGTACATCCGTACATATCCTGCTGTACATGATTAGTGTATTAAAGGAAACGACTGCATATTATTTAGGACAGACGTGGCTGAGTTCGTCTCATTTCCTCTTCTCTTGCTACTGCGCATGTTCCAGCCCACAAACTGGGGTTAGGATTTTCCGTAACAACAACAGTATATCACAACGTACTGTACAGACCTTTGCAATGACCGCAGCCCCATGTTACAACTACAAATCCACCCCCAAAAAGAAGTGATTACGTCAACATTTTGTAATCCCATACCACTGCCGCAGGAGGTGCAAAAGGTCATCTTCCTAGCACAAAAGCAACAAAGCCAGCTTTACTAGCTGTGCCCAGCTGTCAACATAGCTGTAATTGGTGCTGTGTACCTAAGGCTATGCAAGCTGACACATTAGCTCCACTTTGTGAAGGTAGAGTAGTTAACTTTAACAAAGAAATCTTGATCTAAAATAAAAATGGAGAAAAGCTTGGCAATATCTGTAAAATAGCCAAATAGTACGACTTTTTGCTATAAATTATGAGAATATAAAGAACCAGAATTACACAAATCTACATGAAGTGATGAAGAGTTGACAAAGAGGAGGTTTTGGCTGGAACCAACGTTATTAACAAGGGGACCAGTCTTCATCGACCCTCGACAACAAGACATCTTTGTCAGCAGGGAAGACAAGCTTTGTGCTACTTTCCAGGTGGATTACAATTTTACCCTTTTAAGTAGATAACTTCGGCTCCATCTATGATACAAATCACGATCCTTGTCACCACGCCTCCATCGCCGGTGGCGGTGGCAGTGCACGCCCGGCCTGGAAGCTTCAACAGGGGCTTTCAAGGGGAGTCACCGTCGACTTGCTTTCGCAAGCAAAAAGTAAAGAAGAAAAAACAATTAGGAGAGGAGACAGCGGAGGAGAGGGATTTTTGTTGCTCCTCAAGGGCTGTAGAAGATAGCGCCAACCTTTGCTTTCTCAAAACTAACCACTTAGTAGTAGACTTTAGTTGCGTTTGTCTGGTTTCGCGCAGCGCACGACTTTGTGCGCTGTGGATGAGAACACCTGACTAGTGGTATAATTGTGCTACACGAACACTGAGGCAGACACAAGCGGATCACAGAGCATGATCGCATGCTCGAACACGGTAGAAAATGAGAAAATAAATAGTTTCGTTGTGGGAACAAGCAGACGAAACGGAAGTACATCTCTCTTGCTGCGATGCAAAGTAAAACAGTAACACGCGGACATTTGGTTTTTGTGTTTTATTATTTCTCTAAACTATATTTCGTCTATTGAAGCAACAGATTACACAAATAACAGATGTTGCCTTGAATATTCTCGAAGTGTCACTATGAGCGACGTGACAGCATATACATGTACGTAGGCGCACTTGCTGATGTACGTCGCCCCTCGTCTTGGAGCGCGGCACCCGCGTGAAGGGCAAACGGCATTTAGTTTTAAATTTCAGTTATCTCCGCGGCACATAATGATGCAATTTTTAGCAGACATGATCGTGAGCGCGCATTGTATGCACTGCGTTTGTCACCTCAAAATGGCCAGACCTGGTGAGGGACCTTTAATATGGTATTGCTACATCGACCAAAACTCCATTCCTGACCACCATGAGTTATTTTCCCATTATCTTAGCCCATTAATTTTTTATGCATTCTTATATGTAGTTATGTCACTACATTGTTACTTCCGATCTCCTTTTGTTGCGCTATACCAACCTTTGTTGCAACTTTCATATGCCTTCTATTGCTCTTGTTATGTTGCATCTTTTCACTGTTTGTGAGATAGTTCAGGTGTCCACTGAAAAATGAGGCAGTTACGATGCCCATGGCATTTTCATTATTTTTCCCTTCACATTTGCAATAAACTACTAGGCACTATTTCTTTCATATAGTCAAGTCCTGCTTTGTGCCCATGCTACAGAAATTATACACTATTGAAACTTCAAGGATGAGACTTGTGGCACATTTCAGCAGCCATTGTGATAATATGGAGTGCATCCTGCTGTGACTGATATGCGTGCAAAAAGCAGACTATCTACCGAGGTCGAAGCCGTGTGTCACGAGTCTGGACCTGATGACTAAAACAAAATGCTTGAGAAAGAGGCATTGTTATGGTCTCCGAAACTTCGGTCAACACCACGGCAAAAAAAGTATTGCCATGTGACAATGCCAAGACACTCGCAGGCCGACAAGCAGATGAGACGTACCACATCCGTGGCAAAGGCAAAAAACTACGAAAACACCTTTTACCTCGTAGTATGCACAAATTACGACTATGCAGCCTTAACTTCACAAGCATGGGAAAAAGGTTCACCACCACTCACATTCACCGATCGTCAAAGGTTTGTAAACTCGAATGCCAGAAGTACTGGATGAGTGGATACCCATAGCTCACTGGCAGAGGTATGTTGGCACATTTGTGTTGTGGTGCCTTGGTTTTGCCTACTGAGACTAAAATATCCACAGCCGTCTCTACAACACAACGGGGAAAGCTGAATTTTTTTCAGCAATAACCTTTTTCAACAGAAATAAATGAAAATAGAGCTTTGATGCACTGCTTAAACAGTGCACATCAAATGTACAATAGAGAGCTCTGAAATTTCCCCTGTAACTTCACTTACCCTCAGTGCCACTTTATGCAATGATCTTGCCTGGACCACTAACACATGTAACATTACTGACAACAATATCAACACCTACCTTAGATGAAACTTGCAACTGGCACCTCCATCTGTTAAACAATTAGCATATATGACACCAGCTAGGATAAAATTAGAATGTGTGTTCATAGAATGGAATCCTTTTCAATCTAACCTATGCAGGCCACTAGAATTTGGCCAACTATGCATCTGTCATCAGTTAAATCGTTCTCGGCACAATTACTCCATCGTCAAACCGACGCTTGACATTGCGCATCGGCCATCCTAAAGTGACCTACCCACCCTCGGTATGTACTTTGAGCACCTGCATTACATAAAACCCTGGCAGTCTTTTCTTGTACAGACATCACAAGACTGGAATGGCCTTCTCGCCAACATGATGCCTTCAGTCTGCCTCATTCCATGACAGTCATTGATAACATCATATATGATGTGCAACAATCCACCCTACGTATAACCTGTTGTCAGGGCACTTAATGCATAATACATTTATGTAGTGTTACTCTTCAATGTCTCGTCAGGCACCATTCAGCTGTGTTATTTCATAACTGTTGTTTGTTGTATGAACAGTTCTAGCTTCAAATACTTATTGTTGCACATTTCTATTCTGGAAAAATTCACTGCAATGAAAGCCTAATAAGACTAATATTAATGACAAAAAGCTGCAATGTACTGGTGATAATTGACAGGTTCCTAATGGGGATACTAAAGGAGCATGTCAGAGTGGCAAACTTCTATAATACCAAACAAGTCAACTATATCATGAGCAGTGGATAAGCAAGCTAGATAGGACCCAAACGAAAGACGTGTCGTAATGCTGCCTTCAAATACCCGCACCAGTTCCTTATGTCATGAACTTTTAGTAGTGTCCAGAGCTAATTATGTGTTTATGAGTAGATAAGGATTAGTAGGTTGCGTAACGTCATTGCAGTTGGGGCACGAAATCTTTACTGCCAAGTTTGGTCTTCCTTTCAAAATCTACATGACGGGGTCTTAAGTCCAAAAGCAACACAAAGGCTATCAGAAGACGCAGTAGTAAAGGGCTTTGTATTAATTTCGACTGCCTGGGGGTTCTTGAAGGTGCACCTGGATCTAAACACGCAATAATTTTTGCATTTCATTCGCATCAAAATGTAGCCGGGAATCAAACCTACAAAAGCGTGCTCAGCATCTTAACGCCATAGCCACTTCGGCGGGTGGCCTTTATTTTTTCTGGTAATAATACGGCAGTAGTACAGAAGCATTTTTGCCTCCTAAATATGCTTAAAACGAAAGGCTAATCAGACAGTGACAAGAAACAACACAGACTCTGTCTACATTTAGTCTTGTGCTGTCAGCACATTTAGGATGACCCACCAACTAGCCCAAACACTTACCTCGCTAAGTTTCTGCATACTGGTCTCATCAGAATGCAACCACCATAGCCAGCAGTAAAAGCACTGCTTTCATACAACAAACTAAAACGAAAAATTCATTCTCATTTATTAGAAGAGCACTGTGGGACACTTTTATACAAGGGGTAGAGGTACGCTGCAGCTTTTCCAACTTCTTAGGAACCCCTGAAAAAAAAAAAACAAATGGTTTCAGACGTCAAATAAGGACCTTCATGTGAATAATCCATGCTGAAAGTCCAGCAATGCTACTATCATGAATTGGGTTGAATTACAAATTAATCCAGCCATAATGGACACCAAGCTAATTAATCTTGACAGAATTCACTTCGTTGACAAAACAAGAAACTAAGTTTCCGTATTTACATTGAAACAAATCTGCAATGTCAAGGACAAAAAAAAAAAAACTATGCTGTTGGACACCTCAGCATACAAACTATCACAGATGGCACTGCAATAAATGTCAATTGCACTTATTTTTATTGCCAGGGCACCATAGTCACTACCATCCGCTTTAAAGGAAAAGGCACCACTTCATCACCATTGCCAGGCCAGTAGTTGACAGCTCATCTATAAACACCTTGGCATCCAATAATTACATATATAGTGGAATACAGTGTTATAATACAGTGGAATCTCGGTGATACGATCACGGCTAATACGAATTTTTCTGAGGTCCCGGCCGAGCCCCATTACTTTGCAACGTGCTAGAGAACGGTTGTTACGAATCGATTTTCGACCCGCGTCGGTTGATACGAATAAACGCCGCCCCACCTACGGCCGCGAAAGAGAACAGCGCGCAGTCACGCGCGTTTTCCTTTTCTCTTTTGGTGCGGAGGCGTGGATGCGGCGCCGGACAGCGCGGAAGCCGCGACTGGGCGCGAGGAGCTTGAAGCGGTGGCGCTTTTGTGCTTTTCTTTTTGTCTCTTCGCTCGCTGCGGCCGTGCTTCCCCACGCGCGGCCGCCGCAGCAAGCGAAGGTTCGTGCGGTCTATCGCTTCAACGGAAACTGAGCGGCGTAAGCACAGCGCATACAAATGTCAAAGCTGTGTGGAGATAGCTTTTAAGATACGGTGCGCGCGACAACACCGACAGCTGGCACAGGCGCTGCCCCCCCCCCCCCCACCCTCCCGCGCTACCTTCCCGCTTTGCTCCTTTTGCGTGGGGAGATTGCGTCGCCAGTTACCCTTGCGCTCGGTTGCAAGATAGTAGTAGTGATTTTATTGAAGAAAATGACGCTGATTTCTGCTGCCCAATAGGGAGCACGGCGCAGCGTCAAGGTTGCAAGATACGCATTTGGCGCCGCAGCACAGCGTCGCCCTCTCTCCCATACCCCCACGGCCTTTCGCGCAACGGAAGTCGCGTTTGCTCTCTGCTGTGCGTTCGCTGTCCGTGAAGGCGCGCGTTTCCCGCGCACTTTCACTCGCACATACGGCGCGCGGTGACGACTTTATCGCCCTTGGACTCGTGCTTCACGTCTCATGCTCCTCCTCCGCATCGCCCTCGTTGATCTCCTCTCCCATCAGTGGGCGCACCTCGTGCTCGCTACCGCCCTTGTCAGTGAGATTTTCCCGCGGAAGCAGCAATTTCGTCTCATGCGGCTGCATTGTAAGCGGTATGCGTATACACGGAGTTCTATGGGAAGGTAAACGGGAGTCGGAAAAGGCCGCGTTGTAGCCAGTTCTGCACTATAAACGGTTACGTTATAAGTGGTCTATACTGTAAATGCTTTTTACGTACGTGTGCCTGAGTGAGTTCACCTCTCGACTCTTTAATTTAGCTAGTTTTAATTGTGTTTCGATGATACGAAATTCGGCTAATACGAATTTTTTTCGTGACCCCGTGAGATTCGTATCAAGATTCCACTGTATTGTATGGAAATAGTCTTTTGCAATCATTTGTTAACTGGACCAAAACTTGTGGGCCCGCAAGGGTCGCATAAACTAATGTGACCAGACGTCCTAATTTGAATGAGACATGTCCCGCTTTGGCCTCTTCAGTCCCTGGGCTGTCCCAAAATGCCTGCTTAGCTGTGGTGCTAAATTGTCTGTACGTGTTCTTGGGTATGGTGGCACCACTTGCAAGGAGACTTGAGAGGCAGGCAGCAAAGCGAAACACTGCCTGAAGTGAGGCAGCAGCACCTATGGTACGATCTTATAGCAGTTCGGAAAGCGAACCGTTCACTTGACCTCATGTTATTGATAAGAATAGTGCTTTCATTGGCAAAAGAGTCATTCTGACCAATCGCTCGAGGTCAAGCAAACGGCTCACTTTCCGAATTGTTATAAGATTGCACGGAGGGCCACATACGACTCCCAAGTTTTCATTATTTAGGGAAAATGAACTTCTCAATGAGTTGGCTAACCAGCCGCCGTCAAGCCAAAGCAATTTGACCACACCGTTTTGCTTGTCACATGTGTTCTTGGAAGCACATGGAATAATGCCGAAACGCAAGAGGGAAATTGACTGAAGAACTTGGAAAACAGCTTCCCATTCATGTAAAGAAACCTGGAGTAAATGTTGAATATTGTTTCTTTCGGGTGGGCTGCACTCCCCCGCATTGCAGCTTTGATGCCCGAGGAATCTGGTTACGTTAGAATTAACATGAGTCAATTGTATTAGAATACTGGGAAGTACGCCGTCCGCGGCACGACTTCACGGTTTATGGACTTGCTGCTGCTGCCCGGCCATGCGTATGACACCATTTGTTTTCTTTTGAACTTTGCTTTAGTGAAATGCTGTTAAGTGTATTCTTGTGTATTTGATCCTCGCACCAGTAGCGCACCCAGGATCTCTGCCAGGGGGGGTTGACAGTTTGCCAATACCACCAATACCACCTAAACAGCACTAATTTCGATTTCTTCACGGGAAATTGTCAAAAAAACGAGCTTTTTGCGAGTGTGCAGACGATTGCGCGTCTTACATTTTGGTTGCAGTACTCAAATGCGTAAGGAAAGAAAAGGGGTTAAACAAAAGGGGGGGGGGGGTAAGTCGGCCTCAGGGGGGGATTACAACCCCCGAATCCCCCCCCCCCCGTCGGTGCGCCACTGCCTCGCACTGTTTCATTTGTATATCTACTGTTAATTGCTCGTATTTATTTGTCTTCATCATTGTGTGATATTAAGTTCAGGTGTGTCAGTTTGTCTAGTGTGTCTTTTTTTATTTGCGTATATTTATCAGCCGATAAATATCTTGTTTTTTTTGTTTACTCCCGACTCTGACTCTTTTCACTATGTTCGCTTGAGTACGGAATGACCAACCAGCTTGTCTACCCCGTCGATCGACTTCGCGCCGACGACGAATCGGGGACAGCTGTGACACACCGTCATGCTCCACATGCGAGCACCAAACATAGTTGCATAGTTGTGTCCGTGACCTGCATCTCGCTTGCCTGGGGGTGTTGCTCTTCTGCATGCTAGGCTCTGGAGGCTCATCCAGATATGATTATTCTGCAGTTCGAGTGCGAATCTGGAAATTGTTACCCGTTTCTGCACGCCAGCTTGCGAGCACACGTTGCTGCAACCAGTCTGTTGTTAGCGGCCTATGCTTCGCCGACCTGGCTTTTGCGTCTACGTGACAGACCTGCAAGGGTTTACCCCTCGAAACGCTAACCTATCCGGCAATGTCAGTGCTCAGAGGGAAAAGAGAACATGAAGCACTTCAACTTGAGGCGCACAACATTGACTGCTATTAGGTTGGCACGGCCAACACAGTTCTTTTTTTTATATATATATAAAACGGGAACTGGTGACAGCGTATTGCAATGTGTTCCCACTGATGTTATAGAAATTTCTGCTAGTGCGAATGAAACACGATTAATCCAACTGCATATAGTGTATCTCTTCATGCATACAACATGTTACCGATTTCTGCATTTCTTGTCTCGTATTCCTTGGGTGTGTGCTCTACATCACAGAACTTCCCGCTTGACAAATTACTATTGTTCAGACAGTGCCGCACTTGCACTGTATTTGTGCAGTATTGTTTGCTTCAGCGTTATTAACCTTGTATATACCTCTGTGCGTAATTTTATTGACAACGAATATATATATTTTTCGAGGACGCCTCAGAACGGTGCCACTCACACGAACCGCTTTGCATATCCAATATTGAAAACGAAATATCCCTGCGCACTCCAAATTCATGCTCTGTTTCGACCATTGGTTGCCTGCAATTATCCCTTGATCGCATAAATAAAAAATAAAAAATTTAAACATAATGAAATAATCCTAGTTTACTCAAGGGGTCCATTTCATGTATAAATGGCATGGAAACCATGCAAATGGCCGCCTACTGCAGAAGCTCCCTCTGTTCAGTGCACTTCTGTGTTTCATGAGAGCTGAATTGCATGCGAAGCTACAGCACAGTGATAGAATAACCAAATTCAGTGGTACAGAAGTCCATCTGCATGTGCTAAATTAGCCTAGCCTTGAAAATTATTTCAGGAAACACATATTGGGCGCCGCAAGAAGTCACAGAGTGAAAAAGCACCTCACGCCGGAGAGATATCCGCGTGGGGGAGTCGAGCCAGCAACATCATCCTGAACAAATGTTGCCTGTTCAGTGCCCCGATGCTGACACCTCCCCATCTAGCCACCATAGCTGTGTGGTCAATGCTTCTGCCTGAAACCCTACAGATGTGCATAGCATGCCCTCACCATTGATCAGTACGCACAGTACGCAGATATGGGAACCTTCCGATCTTTAGTATGCACTTATAAAGGCCACAATGAGAGTTTTGTGAAATCAGCCCTATACACTAACTATGCATATGATAATGAGTGTTACTTACACGATGATGTTGTTGATGGGGATGTGTATTAGCTTGACGAAAAATCCAATAAATCCCATGATGGCAAAGCCAATGGCAGTAGCCATGGCAATTTTTTGGAACTCTGTCGTGGAGAAGAAGAAAAGTTATGCGAGTTAATTGATGCATAAAACAATAAGACAGGCAAAATTGCTTCATCTAATGCATATTTCTGAGATAATGTGGTGGCCACGGTCGGGAAACAAACCCGCGATTTCGTGCTCAGCAACAAAAAGTCATAGCCACTGGGCCACCGCGGCACTTCCTGGAACCGGACCTCAATCGAACAAGTGAGGCTTATCTAGAGCAAGAGCCCCGACAACGTGGATAATTATGTCATAGTTGCCACCAGCTGTCACCTGTAGTGAATTTTACCACGATCTACATGAGGGTCATCGTTATATCTCAAGGACTGTTCTCTGCAGCTACAGGGAATTCAGGATTTTCCTCTTTACAAAACACGTTCAATAAAAAGATTCCAATTTCCAATGCCCCACACCATCACATCATTCTAAGTTACCGGGTAGATCCAAGATTGTAAAAAGCGTGATTTACCTTTGCGGTCCGGCTTCGTGCAGCGCTTGATGAGCCTGATGGAGTCCTTTGACAGTTGCTTGAACGGGTCGACGAATGCCATAACCTGATCCATGACTTTCTGCATGAGAAATGGACCAGTGTTGAGCGAGTGATGATGAGAAAACTAAGAAGGTAACCAATGACGAAACACAAGTATAACGCAAGGAACCGCAGTCTTGGAAGCCAGTCGGCCAACGAATGTGGGTGACCTTTTCATCTTTCCCTTGAAAGGCGAGTTAATCACAAAATTGTCACAAAAACTACTCGTCAAGGAAAGTTTCGGCTCTTTTGCAACAATTCAAACCATGAAACAACTCTGGAAGCCTTTTACCTTTGTATGTGAGCGCTCCGCGGACCTCAAGTCAATCTGCACAGGACGACAAGCAACGTCAACTGCACCGTCACCAAGTACTGCGCTGGAAAGGGCTCGCTAAACTTGCCACAGGATCCTGCACGGTTTGTTGCGTTGGTGCCACGAGTTACCTACTCTCGTCACCAGCTTCGCGCTGGTTTCCGCCAATGCAATGCATTATGGGAGACCAAAAAGAACCCTTCGTTCGTGAGTAAAACCGCAGGGCATTGTGGGTAAACGAGCCATGTTTTTGCGGTTGAATGTGATGTACGCGAAAGAGTAGCAAACAAGATTCTGGTTAAACCATTTGTTTTCCCGTGTGAAGACAGTTCGGTGGGATCTGTGACGAGTGTCAAACAAGTCGTCCGGACACCATCGAGAGGAATTTTCTACGCCATGTGTGGCCTGCTACGTGCTGTGCTCGGCGGTCGCACTTTTGCTTTTGATCCGCAGATTTTGACCTCGTAGTAGTATCACTTTAGGCCCAGGTGTTGTGTGTTAATTTGACACCGATTAATTTCACCTTCATGTGAAGTGCGCGATTCGCTGCTCATCCGGACGCCTGGGCTGAACTCCGACGTGCATCCGATGAGACCAGAAGCCCAACGATGTCCGAGGTACGAGACTCAAGTCAAACCTTGCTTCATTTCTACGTCTACGTATGAATAGGCTTAAGCTGTTTAAGCCAAGCATTTATAAGTAGGCCTATATTACGTATTAATGGAGATTACCTCCGCAACCTGCTTCTCATATTTCGTCGAGCCGAGTAGCAGTGACAGCACCTAGGCTTCGTTTTGAGCGCGTTGCGTGGGATGTCTGCGTTGTGTTTGGGGGGTCCACTGAAACGTAAACAGTGATTTGGCGTAATGTAAAAGCGCGAACGCGTAATCGCTTAAGTGCATCGCAGTATCAGCGCGGACTGGGCTGTCGGCGCCGAGCTCGTTCTCGGTGCGTTTATTGATTGCTGTGGTGGCAATAAAGTCGGAGGGTTAGAGACCGTGCGCGATGGTGTTGGTAGTGCGCGCGACGCGAACGACGGTAGCACATAGTAACCTTATCGAGAGGAGAGGAAGGGGGGTGGTGGGGGTGCGCGCTTGTTTGGCGGCTGCCAACTGCGACCGTTTTGACATTACCACTCCGTGGCCTGACTCATTCGCGGGCAGCCTGGAGCTGGTTTGCCGCTTGGACGGTCACACTCGTGCCGACATGTGGTGCTCGCGACGCTGTCCGAACCGAACGCATTTTCGCTTCAGCGGTTTTGGTTTCGTCGCGCCATCGCGCGCGTGCGTCCTTGTTTTTATTTTTACCTTCGGTGCACCAGCGGCGACTGGACGGTGCGTAATAGCCACTCATATATTTTGTATTTTCTGCCCTTGAATTGTCTGTTTAAAGTTTTATATGTGCGCATTTTTTAACCGTGTTGTGAAGGCTGTCAGCGGTGGAAGCGTGTTTTTTGCTGCCGTACAGCTGTGTTGGCAGATCGCATTTTAAGTTTGGTTTGTGAGCTGTGGCGACGCGAATACAATTGCAAAGGGAGGATACTGTGCGCACCGCCCTTGCGCTGGGCTGACGTCAACGTTGCTTTTTCTTTTCAACAATTTGTTGACCTTTTTGGTGAGGCATGATCTTTAGAAAAAAGCGTTTTGCTAGAGAGTAGCAGTCGGCATTTCCTTAGTAGCTCTGCAATATGTTGTTTTGAACGTTGCAGATGCATGCCTAATTAGTTCCATAGAGATGGCCTGTGGTAGCGTAACTGTAGGTGTGCGTTGCTGGTAGATAACTTGTATTTTTCCTTTTTGTGTGGGTGCTTGAATATTGCACTCGGTGCCTGTCATGTGCTTGTGACATGAAATATGTGGTAATGAGACATTTGTGGGAGTGAAAGGCGCATGAACATCTCCAACACATTATTGTGTATGTTGGCTATCTGGATATCTTTCTCGTATTTAAGCATGTTGCAACGAACATGTCAATGTTAGCGTTTACAAGGACACAATGTTATAACTTTGTTGAGATGTGTGACGACACAATGGTATGAATTTGTACATGTTTATGCTGTGATTAGATATTGCAAATCAGTTGTGGAAAAATGGCACTTCCTAGATGCTTTAATGCCCATGACAGTAAGTAGGGGACAGTGTCTACTACTGTAAAATGCCCTAAGCTCCCTACCCCTACTCAAAAGATAACTCAACCAAAATATGAGGGGGCCCTTCCGCAATTACACACGAATATTCAAGATGGTGGCTAAATATAATGGAGGACACTAGAAGTCTGCAATCCAGTCTGCACTGTTTTAGCAGAACTGATTTCTGAACACTGCTTCGTTGCTAATCTTTCTTTCACTGTCAAAACCATTGAAGAATTCCTCTAAATCCGACCCAAAAACGAGGTCAGCGCATTTGTTCCTCAGCTCATCGCGGTCTTTCGGGACCACAGCACCGATGTCGGCAAGCCGATAGTGTAGTTTGCCGTCCCATTGAGCATGTTCTTGATGCCATAATCCTTGAACAAGTATGCTGTGGTTTCTTCTGGGACCAGAGCCCATGCCGCAGCCATAAAGTCTAGCATGTCTTGCCGTGATGGCATCATTAGGTTTCCTTTCGGTGTTTTCTTGCGGTTCCGCATAAAGGCAATCCAGGGCCTCTGAAGACTGGCTTTTAACGGCTTGTTCCAGTAGATGTCGGCAGTTTGAAGGCTGGTGCATCCAGCTATCACGTACTCGGTGTCAGTGTTGCATTCCTGAATTGTGTCTTTTGACGCTTGGCTTCATTTTTCTGAACCGGCAGCGGGAAAAGGGAGGGCACTTAATTGGCAGTGTACGGAAATGTGAGATTCACAGAAAAAAAGGGAGGGGGCACCTACACGAGGCATAGAGATTTTGAGGTATTTCGCAGTAAAGTAGGATGCATATCTTCCCATTGGGAAATTTCGGCCATGTAGCATGACGTACCTTATCTAACCGATGCACTCAGCTCATCTGATGTACTACTGTGAAGTTCAAACCTGTTCCATGTGTTACGAGAGGAGGAGGCAAGAGGCCGCCCCTACGAATTCGTAGGTTTATTCCCTCCGACTCCTTCCGCATTCCCCACACTGCCCTGTACATTTCATCTTTACACTTGGCCATACGGAAATTTTCCGGTGCAACTTCACGACCACTTTGGTCACCACAGATGGCTATGGCGTACAACACTGGCTGTTTTTAGGTGGTTGCAAGTCCCATTTAAAATGATCCCTTCGCAATTGCGAAAGTGCGGCAGGAAATCCTGCACACAGAACACAAGCCGGCTGCAGTGACATGCCAAGCGAACAGCTAAACCATTTGTGCAGCTGTCAGGTGTGTAGGGAGGAGAGGGATAATCTGTCGCAGCATCTCTTCGTCATGCATCGTCATCAGCCATCATTGCACTGCACATCTCGTGGAGCTCGAGACATGAGCATTAGAATGCACTCTCGATCTGGACCAAGCTGGTCACCGCAGCTGCTGATCCGCTCTCCATTTTCACAAATAAATGAAGGGAAGACTGCATGTCCCGTTGGCTGCCATTGCATCATATTCCTACGAATATTATCAGCTAAACTTGGCTTGGCAATGAGCAGAGCATAAAAAGCACTTTGACAGGAAAAGGCAAAAATGCATATGCTTTATCATCAACACTTCCAAAAGCAGAACACCTGTCTCATGAGGGTCGTTTTGATTATAACCAGGGCCGCCCTTATTGTAGATTTGTCTCTCATGCTGGTATACATTTGCCATCAAGCTCGCTTTTCAGTCTCCAGCATAGAGCTAAACCCCCCATCCAAGTGGTGCTGCCGCTATTGCTAAGTAGCACCAGTCATTCAACTGTGCTGCTGTTCCTTCATTCTTTACTTATCAGTTCTGCTTTCAAGATTTCCACTTCCCAAATTTCTGCTTTAGCTGTTTGCTTCCTCTCGCACTGTTGCACCTCTACACAGCAGTATCAGGTGGCAATGCTGCCCACAAAGCATTATCTATGAACATCTGCGTATTTCTTTTATTTATTTATTTATTTATTTATTTATTTATTTATTTATACATACTGCAGCCCAATTGGGCTATCGCAGGAGTGGGAGTGTACATTAGATAAAACATCAGAACATTCGTCTGCACAACTCAACTTCAACAGCTTGAAAATCAGCATTGTTACAAAATGAAACATAAACACAGCATGAATCAACCTAATTGATATAAAAATTCCTCTAAAGGTAACGACCTAGTCTCACCTGGCACTAAGTTCCATTTTTCAATCGTACGAGGAAAGAAACTGTACTTAAATAAGTTAGTGCGCGGTTGAAATTGTGCAAGGTTGAGTGGCTATTCCTTGTAGGTTTCAATTTACCAGGAGACAGATAGTTGTTCGTTGATGAGTAGCGTGGGGTGTTAATGAGAACATGCAACAATTTAAGAGATTCACAATCGCGCCGCTCGGACAGAGGTTGTAGACCTAGTGCAACAAGGTGAGATGAGGGTGAGAAGTTCCAGTCATAACGGCGGTATATGAAACGGATTGCTTTCTTTTGAACTGATTCGAGAGTGTTAATGTCAGATACCTTATAAGGGTTCCAGATGGGGCAGCCATATTCGAGAATGGGTCGGATGAGCGATTTATATGTTAGCAGCTTTGTTTCACGTGGAGCTTTTCGCAATGTGCGATTTAAATAGCCTATTTTCTTTGATGCTTTACTGCATATGTATTCAGTATGCCTTGACCACGACATGTTAGGTGTGAAGATGAGGCCAAGGTACTTATATTCGGACACCTGTGCAAGGCAAGAGCCATTAAATGAATAATTAAACAAAGAAGTAGAGGTGCGCTTACTGAAAGATAAAGTGACTGTTTTTAAAAAGTTTATATTCATTTGCCATTTGTCGCACCACATGCAAAATTGGGCAAATGAATCGTTAAGTGATATGTGATCAGCATTCGTATGAATTACGTTATAAAGCACGCAGTCGTCAGCATAAAGGCGTATTTTTGCGGATACACAGTTTGGCAAATCATTTATATACAATAAGAACAAAAGTGGCCCCAGGACAGAGCCCTGGGGAACGCCGGATGACACATTTACTATAGACGAGTTTGAGGAATTAAACGAGACATACTGGGAACGGTTATGTAAAAAGCTAGCGATCCAGTCAACTAAGGATGAATTATTAAGTATAGCGCGAAGTTTATGGAGAAGTTTTGAATGTGTAACAGAGTCGAATGCCTTGGAAAAATCTATGAAAATGGCATCAATTTGATTTCCACTGTCCAGAGCGTAAGAAATGTCATGCGAAAATTCTACGAGCTGAGTTATAGTACTAAGTCCGCGACGAAAACCATGCTGGGCATCACTCAAAATTTTATTATTTTCAAGAAACTCCATAATATGCCTAAAGATTATATGTTCAAGAAGTTTACATGATTGAGACGTTAATGAGATCGGACGATAGTTTAATGGTGACTGTTTGTTGCCGGATTTATGCATTGGAAGAATTTTTACCAATTTCCAAGCCAAAGGAACTGTCAAGGTAGATAAAGACTTTTGGAAAATTAGTCAAATACCGGCTAGTCCAAGCACAATATCTAACAAGAAAAGCGTTGTTAATGCCATCAGGGCCACAAGATTTTTTATCTTCTAAGTGCAGAATTAGATTCAAAACACCTTCGAGAGACACGGTAATATCGCCAATTGAATGATGCGAGTCATGAATGAATGCAGGTATGTCGAAGTTATCAGTTGTGAATACTGATTGAAAATATTCGTTGAATGCGGTGGCGATAATTAAAGGGTCACTGGAAGGTACATTATTTATAACAACTGTATTTGTGGAGGCTGACCTGGGTAGAATTGAAGCCCAAAATTTCCGAGGGTTACTCTTCATTAAATGATGCAATGTAACGCCGAAGTAGAAGTCTTTTAATGAATTAATTTTGAGGCGAAGTTCCTCCTTGGCGACATTAAACTGGGCAACTTTAAGGGGGTCGCCTTTTCGTTTTAAGCGCCTTAACCTAGCAACACGACGCTTTTCTTTCGACGCTTTCTTTGCCTGCATATGCTGAGCCTGCACTCTTTGCCTGCCGTCTGCACCACCATGCAGTAAAGAACAATCTTGAACATATTAGAAATTATGGCGTTGCCTCCATTCAGAACCAGAAGATGATGAAAGTTCCTAGTGACTTCAGGACCTGAGAGTTACCAATACATGGGAGCAGAAAGTGGCGGAGGAGGAGGGTGGGTCAGCGGTACTAAACCTGGTCAGAAAAAATGTTTATGGAAAGGCTTTACATAGAACTACATAAACGCCATTGTGACGACAGGTTGAGAAATTCTCATATAGAGTGTTCCACTATATTTTTTCGTTCAATTGTTACAGGGTTGGGCACTCCACACGGTAAACTCCCAGTTGCTCTAAAGGAAAGATAGGTAGGTACCATAAGTATAAGTTGTTGGTTTCTTTAATTATTACTCTTTGAACATTCAATAACAGATCATCAGCCTATTTTGAGTTCACTGCATGATGAAAGCCTCTTTCAGGGATCTCTCATTATCCCTGTACTGCAATAAGAATAATCCTAGGATTATGCCTGAAAATTTCTGAATCCCAAGGAATGGCACCTGATTGAGTAAGGACCTATAGAGAGCCATTGAGTCTTTACTTGTCTATGTGCAACAAACCATAGCAAAGCTTACTGAGCAACAAAAGAGACAACCTCACCTGAACAGAAATTAACACCTGGTGTGGTGCTGTGGTGGCCTTGGTGTTGTGCTGCTAAGCCCGAGGGCATGGGTTCGAATCCTGGTGGTGGTGGCGGCGACATTTCAATAGGGGCGAAATGCAAAAACGTCCGTGTACCATACATTGGGTGCACGTTAAAGAATCCCAGGTGGTCAAACTCAATCCGGAGTCCCGCACTACTGTGTGCCACGTAATCATATCCTGGTTTTGGCACGTAAAACACCACTGAAGTTGGCCACTGTGGCACAATAATAAGTGATTGCTTAGTGACAACAAGAAAGAAAAATTCAAGCACAGACGAGTGGCAAGCAGAACCTTCCACAACTGTACCTATTTGGCAGCTTAAACTCCACCAGTGATCACCAGTTATCATTCAAAACAAGTAATTCTTTGCTCCAACAAGCTGTTTTCATGCAGGAGCCATGCTTGCATATATAACATGAAGTTCAGATTTAAAAATTGGCTAATGCCTCCATTGTATTCCATTTCATACATAGCAGGCAACACTGCTGAATCTATGCAGGCAGTGCAGTTGTAGAAGTCTCACTCTGCACATTTTGTAGTGCAGTTGTTTATTGATCTTTGCGACTTTGAACAGAATATGTACTTCACATATTACAACTACAATTTGCGGGCATAAGGAACGGTATAATATATGGATTCCTTTTGCTCAGTTCTATTCCTGTCTTATCACCCATCTTTCATGGCTGGGCAATTCTTGTGACAACCTGGGTGGAGCGCTGACTAAGTTTGAAAAAGAAATGCATAGGAATAGAAACGTCTGACCACATAATAATATTTACTGAACTTTGTGCTTCAGGCATGCAGCATATTAGTTTTGGTCGCGAGTGCAAGCAGAGTTTACTGCAGCTGCTAGGCCACAGAAACATCTCACTCTGCCCATTTGGTGGTAATGGTTTAGACCTGCTGTACCATCCATGTAATAATTATGCATATTTTGCGGCACAAAAGTATGAGACTGAGTGTTACATCGAATTACATGATGCTTCCCTACATCATTTAAATATGCCAAACTATTTTTTAATTGTGAATGCGAGCAATGATAGAAATCTCTCTATCCTTCATAGTGTTGACTGCTATGTACGAAATAGGTAGTTTGGCTAGCAGCCTGGTGGGAAAGCCAGCTTTAAAATATAAGAAGCTCTGACAAAGGCTACATATTCCATTTATTTTGGCCAGAATAAATGTAGGGAAAACTTATATGAAGTTTTGTGCATGCTTTGTCTGAAAGTATGGTGTTTAATTAATTTTGTTATATATAAATGGACATTTTAGGTGCATTTGACAACACTAGTCCTTGAAAGCCCAAAGGTGCTACTGGCTATAAGCACAATTTTGTTGCACCAAAAATACAAACCTAATAAAAAATGCTTTTGAGCACTGAAGACACCATTCCTTATTTTTGTGGATGTTTTCGGTTCACTAAAATAATTGGAGCCATGGTGTTGTGGCAATAGATGAAAAGTGAAAGGTTTTAAGGATGCATCATAGTTATCTTGGAAATGCTTGTACATGTGTAGCAATGTCTACAGTACACTGTGCAAAAGCAACACAGCGAAACAGCTGCATTTGCTGCTTCTTATATTTTGCGCCATTCTATTGTCAATCTGCAGATGCTTCCATCTTATTGCAGACAAGGTGGGAACATTTTTCTTTTATTCTTCTGAAACCCTGAGCCATGATTTAGGCCTTTTCCTATCTAAAGCCTGCAAGCTGGCTGATAAAGCTGGTCAAGATGGCAGTAGCGTACGGTGCTAGCACATGCAGCTGCAGTAAGCCTAAAATACGTGTAGTTATTGTGCATGTATACCACAGCATTTAAAATGTATGTGTTTTGCATTACATTCATGAGCTGTAAGAATGCACAGTTGCAAGTCGACATTCATAGCATTGTTTTACTGCATTGAAGTCATATCTCTACATGTGCGTGCATGTTAAGTTTCATCTGCACTGCACATGTTTTGCATATGCAGCAGCATGCTAAATCTGATATATAGTACCAGAGGTGTATTAAGTGCTCAAAGACATATAGTAGGTGCAACACAATGTTTGTGAAGAATTTCTTTTAAACTGAACCTCGCATCTTAGCCATTGGATCTTTGTGTAAGAATATTCGCTCACTTTGGCTGTGGCACGGTCTAGGTCATTAAGCAGGTTAACATAATTTGAACAATAATTGCACCATCCTTCTGTTCTCATCTCGTGAGCATTGAGTGCTGTCTTGATCTTCCTAAGCATTTTCTTCGAACTAGGTTGTTTATCTGGCATAGTATCACTGGCAAAATCCATTGCGACACACAAGTCCTCTGGCGTAATGTGATAGTAATAATGTTCTTGTGGCAACAGTGAATGTTGTTATTCATAAATTCTTCACCCTGAACTAGCATAGAAACTGATGCCTCTGGAAACTGGTCTTCCACTTGACTACCATCAAGACATTGTACTGTTTTTGCTTGTAGCGTCAAGGCATAGGACAGTTTTAGCTCAGCATTTATAATCCACTCGGCTCAGCTGAGTGCATCCTAACAAGTTGCACACATATGCGCAACAGGTATACTAGTGCGCATGCGCCCAATGCTTATTCTGACAGCAGAAAATGGAATGCAACCCTCACTTTGCTGCTGAGCGAATGGAGTGAAATGCGATGGTGCACATATTTAAATAAGCCTTCGTTGTCTATATGTAGCCAATTTGATCAAGTGTTGCTTGTGTCTATGAGACAAACACTTATCAGTATTGGGAAACCAGCGCAGTTCTCTGCAATGCTTCAGCATGTGAAACGTGAAGGGATTAGGTGAAGCACCTATTTCAGTCTGATAGACTGCATTAGCTGAAAAAACAGGGCCCAACTTGATTTTTGGTGAACTTGACCAAGCATGATAGATTTTTGCAGCTAAATGTCAGTGCTAGCTTATGTGGACCCCATTTATGCATGAGAAGTCTGACCATAATCTGTCGCAGAACGTGAGGTCCGAGGACCTTCACTACAGCATCTCTCATAGCCTCTCTATTGCTTTTAAATGTTAAAGGGACACCAAAGAGAAACATGAAACCACTTTAGACTGATGAAGTATTCGTTGAAAACTTTATTTTGGTTAGTTTTCTGTTAATAAATTGATTATTAAAAGAGAAATTGAAAGTAAGTTACATTTCTTAATTTCACGCCAGAACCCCAGTGCTGTTACATCGATGTGATCGAAGTATTTTTTCGCATTTGGGTGCTTGTGGCTCAATAAAGGTTCCCGAACCTTGCCAAGTCTGGCTGTTTTATAAGTGATTTCGATGTATCTTTTCTGACACAAACCTAACTAGGCCCAAGCAAATATTCTCAAAGTTCATGACGTCGCGGCGAGCTAGTGCAGTTAACGCAGCGTCGCCACTCGTGTTTTCTGTTTGTGTCTTTTCTGGCTCACCAAGCCTCTTTTCATGGTAAAAGTGGCCTTTTTTGGTATTGTAGAAGGCTAATTTACTAGTAAAGCTCAAATAATTTTTCTTGATGTTTCTTTAGAACCGCATTAACCAGTAACCAATCTTAACAGCTGAGCTCAATAGCATCATGTCACACACTACTGAAAAGTGTTTTGCATGCATTCCCTACAATGACCAGGTTGATTGTATAAATTGCTGCCCCTTCCTTTCTGCTATACTAGTATTAACAGTCCATGTTGCTTTTAGTACAGCAAAAGCAAGCGGCATGTAATCTCATTCGTTTTTCACAAAGTGTGGATGAAGTTGGTAATGGCTAGCTCCTGTCAGGTTAGTTGCATTTTCGTTTTTTTGTCAAAGTTCAGATTAATAGAGCAGTGTGAGAAAGATGAAAGGGTAAATGTATAGCTTATTTCCTTTAGTGGATATGGTGCCAGGAAAATATAATTGTTCTATAGAATTGAGGAAGGCACATCTCCAATCCTCCCAGTTGTACAAAGGCATCAATTTCGTTTCTGCCAAGCTTCGAAAAGAAGTGAAAGTACAAGAAATTCAAGCATGCCTCTCGTGAGGTCAAATCCATAGCCTCCAATTATATGTTGGGCCTTATCAGTTTGAACTGTAGCAGCAGTTTCTGCCTGTCTACTTCCATGATTATTTATGGTGTGTGTGCATGCACGCGTGCATGTGTGTGTGTACAGTCACTGTCCATCAGTACTGCATGCTTTCATATTCATTTTTATTTCAATAAGTAAAAAAAAAGGCCCTATGTTATCTTCTAATGGGATTATGATGTATACATTGTCCTGAGTCAAAGAACTGTTAATCCATACATAAACATGACTATGCTTTTTTTTTTTCTTTGATTATTATTGAAATCTGCACCTTTTGAGTGCTTATTGCATGCATGTTTAATGTATATATGCACTCTTGTTTTCATGTATTCGTTTAGATCGGTTAGTTTTAATTTTTGTATTTGTTAAATGTGAAGCGTTTCTTTTTTTGTGTGTGTATTTGTTAGAGCCAACATGATGAGCCCATACACTGCTAGCTATGTAAAGCCGAGCCACGTACACATGGACTTGTGCTTATGTGAGCGGACTTATATTTTAGTAATCATTTTCATGAAATAATTTGATTCTAACTTGTGGGGGTGAATACCTTGAAGTATAACATAACTTTCAAAGGAATTTATGGGTCAAAAAGTTATTGACAGGCTTTATGGTGGATTATAAAATAATTATGAACAACATTTTTGAGCATGTGAAATGTTTAGTTTCAGACAGTGGAGATATGGAGCAGGGGTGGGGGGGGGGAGGGGATCTTCATGTAAAAGCTTTTATTTAAAATATGAGACAGTGTGTCACCTTTACTACTTGCTGGAAATCACGCAGAACCCGAAACGTTGAGAATTAGCGCAGTGAGTGGGTATGAGTTCGAGATTGAGTGGTGCTCGCATCAAACGGAAAATTTTGGTAGTCATGGTCTGGAGGTGTACATCATATCCGCTCACCACCAAGTGCCTCCATCATTAATACTGTCAGTTATGCGTGGTCCTCAGTGCCTAGGGGGAAAATATGATGCTGTTGTCTATGTATAAAGCTTCTGCAGCAGTGACAATAACAGCACAGGAATGATTGGAAGACATCATAATTGTCTTGGCTCGGTACTTATGATCCAAGCCAACTGTGACGACGGAAATGTTATTTTGCTAACGGGGCTGTAACAGTATCAGTCTAATTACAAGTATTCTGTCTGCATGAGAGCTATTATTAGAAATTTTGTGCAGGACATATAGCTCTGCGCAGTTGCATTTGTGCAAGATTTTTCTCATCAGTTGTCTGCTTACATGACAATGGTTAGTCTTGGCACACAAAGTACTAGGTTTAGCCTGATGTTGACTGTCCATTGTTTGCACACAGCTGCTCAGCAGGAGCGCTAATGTGCTTGCACACAGTGTTCATGCCAGCAGCGGAACACTGTTCTGGAAATGAAGGAAATGAAGTCGTAGCACGTTTTCACCTTTGTCCAGGACTGATCTCTCCAAATGACTTCGATAGCTAAATGTGATATCATTGAGCAGAAGAAAGTTAAACTTTTGGGGATAGTGAGTTGAATCTATAGTATAGCAAGGAAGTTGGCAGACTGTAAGCCATGTTCATCATTGAGTGCGCAAGCTCACATGGTGTTGCCTTGTGCCGGTATGCGCAGGTGGAGAGTTGGCCGGGGGTAATGCCCCTGTGGGGCACGAGAGCTCGTGGGGGCTAACGAGGCCCCGAGCAGGCAGCATGGCCCAGTGGCCCCCTCGATGGCGGCAGACGGCCCCCCCCAGTTGAGAGCGGCATCTCTGCCCCCCTGCCCCCTCGAGGAGGGAACCCCCAGCGCCACGGAGGAGGACGCTGCCGTCTGGCCACAGCAGCAGCAGCACCGTAGTCATGCAGCAGCAGCTGGTCACAGCAACACCACTACAGGTGTGTGTACAGGCATGCCCCTTGCAAAGTGCACAAATAAGAGTGCCAGGTGTACTTGACTCTTTTGGCTAGATTTGTTCATACAGAGATAGCATTTGCCAGTAGGTTTAGTTTAGTACCACGTTTGGGGGTGTTGCTTGGCTGTTGCATCAACGAGGAATACCAAGTGCGCAATTTTTGCAGTTGCAACCCAAAATGTTGATTAGCTGTCACGCAATGGTGGTGTCACTTGTCACCTCTATGACAAAACACGGCATTCACCGTAGCAGTGAGAGATGGCACCACCATTTGTTACAGTGAAATTGATGTTTTTTCAGTGGTGGTGTTGGTAGATGACATGCATTTTGAACTTAAGGTATACCAAACAGGCAAGTAATGCCCGCAAATGTGGCATTACCCCTTACTTTGCCACTGAGTAGTATAGTCATCATTAGGGAAAATAGCTTGCTGTGTGGGCCAATGATGACTATATCTGTCAGCTTCTCTCTAGTTGCAGTATTCTACATTAGGTGGCAGCGCTTGTTTGTGATTATAAAGGGGTTAGTCACAGACCGTCGTCATGTGTAGCTTTTTTCTCTTTATGCTTGAACCCCTGAATTGGGAATATGACTGCCAACACGCCACAATTCTCTATAAGCATAGGTATAACTTTCATCAATTCCTGCCATATGGAAAATGTTACACTAGATCCACTAGGAAATGTTGCCTCTGTGCAAAATTAGTCTGAACAAGCCAGTGGTATATAGCTGGAAGAATCCTGTACACCTGATGGTCCGGTTTAAGAAACATTCAGTATATATATCGGTACCCTTGGCCTGCTTGTTGCGTAACAAACATCTAGGAAGCGCTGTTCCAACGTTAGCAAATGACTGCAGGGTTAGTGTCACCGGGCAGCATTGGCTGTGATGTGTACTATGTGGCAGATCAACGAGTTACAGTTTATTTATCTGTGAGCAAAAACTTCCTTTAGCCTGTTGCAGTTTTGCCACATATCACTGGTAAGCTCCGATAGTAAGTATGGGATACCGCTTGAAAAAGACCAAATTGAACTGGTGTATTCAGAGTCAAGATGATTCTACAATGCTTATATCCTGTTCATTGAAAAAAAGAATATTCTTCTTTCTTTTAAGAACCCCCTATTTCTCATGAAACAGAATAATGTTTGTTTCTGCAATATGTATGCATGCTCTGTCCGGGATTCTGATTATATTCCGGAGAGAAAAAAATTCAGGAATAGGAAGGTTACTTGCATTTCTGCAGTGGGCATGTCGTTAGTGGAAGTCATTTTTGTCATTCATGTTTCTTTTCTCATGTCATTCACCTTTTATGGTTCCCGTACCAAAACTAATGCAAAATCTTTGAGGTACAAATAAGCGTTTTTGAGCTTGCAATGGTCATCCCGGTCTTTAAAGGTGCTGACGGAGTGAAATGGTCTCAACAGTCTTCGACATCCTCGAAAAAATTGCCATGGAATTCTTTAAGCATGCAAGGCACATTGACAATCCACAATACTGAAGCAGTTTGAATGTTCTTGGTTGGTCTTGCTGTTGCTGACATTTCTGTTGCAGAGCTTGCCAGCGGGCCTGTGCGAATTTCTTCCTTGTCCTCTACCGCCAGTAGAGTGTGGCAATGTCTTCCTAGCTGCATGCTCAATGTAATTTGACATGTTCTTGCATTGCAGAGTACATTTGAGGCTTAGCATCTGTTCGGGGTTTTTTCTTGTCTCTGTTTGCGTTCCCCTGCCATTTTCAATATGAATTAGACTGTTTGAAAAGGGCTTGTGGCCTGCCGGCTACCTTGGGTACAGTCGGCATGAAAAGTTCACAGACTACGGGATCTGATAAAAACCTGAATATTTGTACAGCCTGGGCACACAGCCCGGTACAGTAGAGCCCTGTTGGCACGTTTTTCAAGGGACCACAGAAAAAAATGTAACAGTGAAGAAGGCCACAAATCGTCACAACAACATCAGAAAGAGCTCTGAATGGCTGAAGTTATCAGATGTCTCGATGCTCGTGCTGTGACAGGAGACGACACATGTGCACGTGTCACGTATAACTTCACTAACGAACCCCCGACGCATTGTGTGTTAGTAGTAAAACCACAAATCAGTTGTCAGAGTTGCCTGAATTCCTTCGTTGTACAACCCACCGTGGTTGCTCAGTGGCTATGGTGTTGGGCTGCTGAGCACGAGGTCGCAGGATCGAATCCCGGCCACGGCGGCTGCATTTCGATGAAGACAAAATGCGAAAACATCCGTGTACTTAGATTTAGGTGCACGTTAAGGAACCCCAGGTAGTCAAATTTATTCCGGAGTCCCCCACTACGGCATGCCTCATAATCAGATCGTGGTTTTGGCATGTAAAACCCCATAATTAACATTAGCCTTCGTTGTACAGGCTAACTTCTTGTAGCAGTCTTTGTTATAGAGGTGTTACATACATACAAAAGATATGTATTCGGCCAGGACCAACAGTATTCTTCGTTATGCTGGTCATTCCGTTGTAGAGGCGTTCGTTCTAGAGGTGTTACTCAAAGCGAAGTTGAAACTGTTTATGCGAACAACATAGTTTTGTATGGTTATACTGGCTGCAGTCACAAATTGCTTGGAAATTCAATGCTTTCTTGTGGAAACTATGGCCCATAACCTTTTGACGCCAACTGTACCGCATGGCATTCAATCTCTTGCTTTTGCAAAACGGTGGCCTCAACTGAAGCAAGCTTGTCACTGTTTGCTGTTGCAGGCCCAACACGTGATCCAGCACCAGAGCTGCTGCAGCGCTCGAAGGATGAAACGGGTGCAAGCTTTGGTGGCAGTGCTGCTACAATGGAAGCAGGCGCTCAGGGCAGTGGGAAACCCGGTTATATCCCCACTGCTGTACATGTGCCCCCTGGCTGGCGTCGCTGTCTTGTCGAAGGCAAAATTGTCTACTATAGGTAAGTATAGTGCCACTTTAAAGGCACATTAGAGAAAAGAATAAGTTGGGCTATATTGTTAATTTACCCTTCTGCAATACCGAAGAAGCCACTCGTATTGCAAATAAGCCAGGAAAGACGTAATATCTAGGTTTTTGCGAATATAAATTTTACTTTACTCAAAGCGAAGTTGAAACGAATAGTAATTATGGTGTAAAATAATTTCAAAGTGAACACAGTGGAATCTCGTTGATTTGATCTTCACGGGAACCAGAAAATAAACTGTATCAACCGACAATATTATCATCCAACGCATTATTAAACCAAATCATATTATCGGGAAAAGAAACTTATTATCCGGAAAAACGTATTATGCAGAATTGTATCAACGACATTCTACTGTAGTTCTAATAGTTGTAGGATTTGCACAATAACCTTGACAGAAGTGCCAGTTATTGACAAATATATTTTATAAAAGTTGGTTCTTGCAAAAAAAAGGAACCATCTTCAACTCTCTAATCGGCTTACTTTCAGTGCACCGTTAATCAAATATTTTTATGCAAAAATGTAAGTTCAAACTATACACTGTGGGCTTGCATGCCCACCTGCTCGCCTTGTTTGAGCGCAACACGTGTGTACTGATTGCCAATCGTCTTGTTCAAGGTCACGATTAATAAGCTGTAATTATATTGATGTGTAACTGCATATCGGCGTCCTAAATAAGAGTGGGGAAAAAAAAAGGACTCTACTCCCAGTTCGTCGCTCTTGCACGAGGCTGCAACAAAGTGGCAGCAAGCAGGCGAGCAAGGGCACACGAGCGATGGTAGACCGAAAGAAGGGGGAAGCGGCATGCGTGATGTGTGGCTTGGCCAGTACTTGCTGTTGCTTGGTGCTTGCGAAAAGCAAGTACAAGGTGCAAAGTGCAGAGGTATGCTCAACTCTGAGTGAAAGTGGGCAGGTTAGTTGCCCGATAAGTGCTGGCTTGAGGTGGTATTTTCACAGTCCAGATTTCAAGATACCTGGATTCTGGCATGTTAAGTTTTCGAGATAAGGGGCATTCCACGGCATACCACGGGGGGGTAGGAAAAAAATTTCTGCGTAACCGTTATTTTGAAATATTATAGTTCCAGCTATCCAGGGTTTTCTGTGTATGCAGGCTGCTTATCAAGTGGCCATGTGAGACTAAATAGCAGTTACAATGTGGCTGCTAGAAAATCTTGCAGACAAGCTAGGCAGCAGTTGGGCTTCTCAACTTCTGAAAAAAGTGAGAAGAAATTGTCATTTCAGTACTCTTTTAAACTGTTTAATATATCTGTTTTCATCAGAATAGATAAGGTGGTGTAGTTTTTCTTGAGCATGAGGAGGGTCAGTGCTTTTGGGTCATGCCATGTGTCTTCTTGCCCGAGCAGCCCCAGCAACCACCAGCTGCGGAGCCTGGACGAGGTGGCCAGGTACCTGCAGACGGATGGCGTGTGCAAGTGTGGCCTGGACTGCCCTCTCAACCTTGAGAAGACGTTCAGCTTTGATGCAGCGGCTCTGTCCCGACCCTGGTCGCCCACTGCCAGCAGCAGTGGCTGCAGGGTGCCTCTCCATGGCAGAGCTGTGTCAGCGGTTGCCACCCTCACCACCACCACCAGCACCACCAGCACAAGCAGTGCTACATGCCCAAGTTTGCCCACGTTCAGGTCCCCTTTGCCAACGGCAACAGCCACGGTGGCATCTCCATTGGCCAGGCCTGCGAGAAAAGGTGCTTTAGTCCACTTTTCGAGATTTCCCAAACTACAGGCTTGGGCATTGTTTCTCAGTATGTGGTCCTGTGGACCTAAGAGGAGTACTGACACATGTGGTCGATCTCAGATGTATAAAACCCTGACATATCAAATTAAGGTCTTTGTCGAACAGTCGTAACATCCACTTGGAAATCCTATGCAAAGGCTAGTACAGTAAAACCTCGTTAATTTGAATTTCACGGGACCGAAAAAAAAAATGTCCGAATTAACTGAATGTAGAATTATCAAGGGTATCCAGAAAACAATAAGCAAATTCTTACTACGCCAACACACTTTTATTTAGTGAATGAATGAGCAAATCCTGTCGCTATTTTGCACAAAAGCAGAGCGGAAGTTGAAATTCTCGTCATCTCGGGACTCATTGGCTCTCGCAACGGTGATCAGCACCTCGCGACTTCCTTCATAGCACGGCTGCGCCACGTGCCTTCATTTGCGACGCGCTTTGCACTACTGCGCGCACATCCCGATTATGTTTTTGCCAGTGCTGACCGCCAACAGTCCGTCTATCGAGATGTAGCCAGTGCTCTTAATCCTCAACAGCTTTTCACCTAGTGAAAACGAAGCAACTATATGCTGCAACCGCTGCGGAGAAAACCACAGGTGCTATCAATGCGATTACGAATGGCGACATTGTGGTGCTGAAGGCACGCGGCAGACGTACGCACCGAATCAGAACGAAACTACCGTTCGCTGCAACAACTGTGGTTGAAACCGTGGTTGCTACCAATGCGATTGTGGACGGCGACTACGCAGTTTTTTAGGCCCACGGCCGACGTGTGTACCGAGTAAAAATGGAACTACTTTTTTCCCCAACCGCTGCGGAAGAAAACGTGGCCACTATCGGCGTGACCTTGAATAGCGACTATGCAATTATGAAAGCCCACGGCCAATGCTGTGTTCTGCGCAGCGGTAAACACAAGAATAAAGACTTTAAAGGCACAAATAGACAAGAAGCGTTGCGGCGTTGCTGTCATTCATGTATAATTTCCGCTGACGTCTATGGTGATGCGGACCCTGCCACTTCGTTTCAGTTGGACGCTAGCGCCGTTTTCGCTCTCTTGCGTCGCACATTTGCTGCGCTCCTCACTCACCGAGTTTCGAAAGGTCACCAAATTAACCGATTTGCGGCCAAATACGTATGAATTTACGAGTGTTTGATTGCATGAAATAATGCGTACACCAGCCGGGACCAGAGGACGAGTCCGAATTATCCGATTTTCCGAATTAAGGGAGGACATGGTTTTGAAAATCAACTTCCTTATTTCTTCATGGAGTTCGATGAAAATTGGCAGAAATGTTTAGAATGTGTCCCTGATACTTCCATAAAAGGTTGAGAGTGATACCTTGAGAACATTTTATTGAGCAGAATGTTTCTCTCTTGAACTTTCTAGACGTCCTGGGGAGCTTAAAAAGCACGATGGAAGGCTCGTTGAGTATTGACTGCATAGCTAAATGTGTGCTGAAGGTCGTGGCAGTCTTGCTTTGTTTTTTTTCGCAACACAAATTTATTGGAGTGTCATTTTTCATGTTACCTTCGCATCAAGCACACTTTTGGGGTGAACTAATCTTTTTTCTTTTTTCTGTATGGCATTCTTTACTGCTGCTCTACAAAGAGCATGGTGCCTATGTTTCAAACCAAGTTAGGTGCAGAACTCTGTGTGGGCATGAATATACAGTGGAATCTCGATGATACGAATCTCACGGGGTCACGAAAAATATTCGTATTAGCCGAAATTCGTATCATCGAAACACAATTAAAACTAGCTAAATTATGGGGGGATGCGAGCATGAGATCGTGAAAATCGCGAGAAAAATTTATTTTTGAAAACCACGCGTTTCAGTATCTGCAACACCTAATCTACACTGTATCAAAATGGTTTGGCTGAAAACGCGCTAGAAGTGGCCGAAAAAGATTTATTCATCAGTGCGCAGGGTGAAAAAACAGCTTTAAATCGCGCAAAGTCACCGCAATTCACAGTGGCATATCTCGTATTTCCCGCCACCGAGCGCTGCCATCTTCGTATCGTTCGAAAGCTCAAAGTTTTGCCGTTCCGCTTCTCAATTCGTCCGTCGTCGCGATCTTGTAACAAACTCGCAAACTCAAAAGAAGCGCGGGTCTGCGATGGGTAGTCACACGGACCCTCCGATGAAAGCGGCCTCCGATTGGCTGCCGTGCTGAAAGGCGTCTCTCCATTGGTTGCTGCTGTAGCAGGTGCAAGGTGGCAACCGCAGTTGTCTGCTTCGCAAACCACGCCGGCGTCTTCATTTGACACGCAGAATTCGGATTACTGAGAGCTCCCAGGTTAGTGATGGATCGTCGCTCGTTGGAGAAAAAAAATTTTGGACGAAGCACACCTTCGTAATACGGACGCGCAAGCCTCCTACGGCAAGAAAAATACGGCGATTAGCGGGAGAAGCGGAGGAGCACCCGACTGAACGTGCCGCGCTATCTTGCACCGTGTGACTCCGGCAGCGAAACCGACAATCGCCCTGTGCGATCGGCACCGATAACGCAGTCGATGGAAGACGCGCCAACGGAGGCTCCCGCGCCTCGGCGTACGGCCGCGCGAATCAGCCGAGATCGTATCTCGGTAGACATAGCTCGCTGTGACTAGGCAAAATGGCGCAAACACAAAGAACGCGGCCCGAAGCACAGCAGCCACTCCATCCGACGGGCGGCCGCCGAAAAGGAGGAAAAGCACGAAAGCAAGAAAAGCGCCACCGCTTCAAATTCTTCGCGGCCTCCGCGCTGTCCGGCGCCGCGTCCGCGCCTCCGCACCAAAAGAGAAAGGGAGAAAGCGCGTGACTGCGCGCTGTTCTCTTTCTCGGCCGTCGGTGGGGCGGCGTTTATTCGTATCAACCGACGCGGGTCGAAAATCGATTCTTTACAACCGTACTCTAGCACGTTGCAAAGTAATGGGGCTTGGCTGGGACCAGAGAAAAATTTGTATCATCCGGAAATTTGTATTAGCCGTGATCATATCATCGAGATTCCACTGTAGTTCCAATGTTGTACCCGCAGACTGTCTCATTGATGGCAGTCTTCAGTGCAATTCAGTGAGGCATTATTTTCTTTTGATAGAATCGACCATGCTACTGAATGAAGGCTCTCAGCAGCCTTCTGAGTTATTTGCCAATGACAATGGCTGTGGAGCTTAGGATCAAAGAGCCACTGATAGATAAGCAGCAATGCGGCTTCTAGGTGCTTTCCAGCTTGCACTTTTATATGATGCCTCACTTCTGTAGCCATGTGTCTGTGCCAGCCTTTCTTTAGTTTTTTTGCCAGTCGTGAACACAATTCTCCAATACGCTGAAATCATGCGTTGCAGCTGTTTCCGCTTTCTTCCACTTGTAGAATTACTTTCCGCTTAAAGTCATTCTCATAGCATAAATGACGCGTCTTCATGGCTGCTGCATACATTTACCTGAGAACTGTCGGGCACGATAGCCTAGGAGTGGAATCTCATTGGTACAATTCTGAATTATATATGTTTTTTGGGACAATATGTTCCAACGACCCAAAAACAGCGTGTTAAGCCCCAGCTACACTGGAGGAAAAACGCAGCACCGCGCCGACGGCAGTAAAACACTGCTGCTTCAGTGCAGCCACATTGACTGGCAGTGCACTGCTGCTCAGTTGAGTGAAAAAATGGCGGCTTCTTTTTTAACTTCCAGAAGAATATTTACAATACAATACAAGCTTTACAATGACAAAATAAGACCCTTTAAAGGGAAACTGAATCACTTTTCGAAAAAAGTGAGCTTTGAATTAATTATTTTAGTTTTTCACCCCTGAATACGAAAATGATAGTTTAAGAGGCCAGAAGTCACCGCAAGTTGCTTTAATTTAGCAAAAACAAGCCGCAGCGTCGGCGGGAGACGCCGCGCGTCGTTTAACGGGCTCTGATGGCGAACACGATCGTGACGTCATCTTAGGTATCCGCGAGGAGCGTGATTTGAAGAGAGCGCACACGTGACCCCTGTATTGACGTCAACCTCGCGCCCGGTCTTTCGCCGCTGCGCTTGGCATGCGAAGGAGGCAGAGCTTCAATGAAAATTTAAAGTGCGATTGCGGCGCTGCTACGCGCATAGTTGAGAAATTAACTGCAGGAGTTGAATTATATTGCGTCAGTCTTCCAAACCGCTGTAAATCTTCAAATTCTAAAACCTCTTCAGTTTCCCTTTAAGGGGGGATGCGGCTTTTGCATCGCAAAAAATGGCTAAAAAATCGATTTTTTGAAAATCAGATTTTCAGTTTCTGTAACTTTTATTCTATCTGATTCCGAAATATCATCTCTGAAAACCAAGTAGAAGTGCTCCAAAAAAATTGTTGTATCAGCCAAGGTGCCGAAAAATTTCACGGAAATCGCGAAAGAATAGTGTTTTTCAAGCCACGATATCTCCAAAACGGCGCAGCCGAGCGCCGCCATCTTGGCCTCATTGGGAAGTGCATTTCTCTGTCTTCGAATTTGCCGCTTTAGCTATCTCCTCCATACAGAAACAAGCACACAAAAAGCAAATGATTGAAGGTCGTGCCGGAGCCACCGATTGGCTACACCCGCCACGTGACTCCAGCGCGGTTCGTCATTGGTCCGGTGCTCGCTTCACGATGGCGTCATCTGCACCGCTTGTTGCTGTCTCCTCGCGGGCTCTGAACAGTTTCCGTAATCTCGACGAGTATTAGAACGGGCGCTACGCGGACATCGCAGTAGCGTGGCCGATCCCGCTTTTTGTGGACGTCTCAGACCTGCGGCTAAGCATTCCGAGCATCGGCGACGCAGACTTCTCGACCAAGCTTCGGGCACGGAATCCTCGGACACGCGGCTAAGCCTTTCGCGCGTAGGCGTCTCCGACTCGGCGATCAAGCACATCGCGCGCGGGCTTCTGGGATCCTTGCTTAAGCATTTCGTGCATCGGCACCTCTGACTGCGCGACTAAGCACATCGAGCGTCGACTCCTCGAGCCCGCGGCTACACATTTCGCGCGTCGGCACATCGCTCAGCGAGTGTCGACTCCTCGGACCCGCGGCTAGGCACTTCGCGCGTCGGCACTGCGAGCGTCGACTCCTCGAGCCCGCAGCTAGGCATTTCGCGCGTCGGCACCTTGGAATGTGCGACTAAGCTAATCGAGCGTCGACTCCTCAAGCCCGCGGCTAGGCATTTCGCACGTCGACACATCGCTCATCGAATGTCGACTCCTCGGACGCGCCGCTAGGCACTTCGTGCGTTGGAACCTCGAGCGTCGACTCCTCGAGCCCGCGGCTAAGCATTTCGCGCGTCGGCACATCGCTCATCGAGTGTCGACAGCTCGAGCGTTTATTCTTTTCACCCGCGACCAGGCATTTCGCGCTTCGGCACCTCGGACTGCGCGACGAAGCTCGTCGAGCGTCTGTTCCTCGGACCCGCGACCAGACATTTCGCACATCGGCACCTTGTACCCGCGACTTAGCACATCGTGTGCCGACTCTATTATTGTAATGCCATGATTTCTCGTAACAATACCTATCATACCACCCCTTCATAAAGAGAACCTCATCATGAGCTCTGCTCACTAGGCCACTTGGGCTGGCACAGACACCTAGCTGCAAAAGTGAGACATCATACAACAAAAGTACAGGCTGGAAAGCACCTAGCAGCTGCATTGCTGCCTATCTATCAGTGACTCTCCTAACCTCCATAGCGACTCTCCTAACCTCCATGTCAATGGAAGATGATTCAGAAGGCTGCTGAGAGCCTACATTCAGTAACATGGTCGATTCTACCAAAAGAAAACAATGCCTCACTGACTGCACTAGAGACTGCTATCAATGAGGCAGTCTGCAGGTACAACGCTTGAACTACTGTATATTTATGCCCACATAGTTCTGCACCTCACTTGGTTTGAAACCCAGGCACCGAGTAGGCGCTGTTAAATTGGCACTCCCGCAGACGACCACTGACAAAAGTGCGGCGCCGGTGAATCATGAGAGTGCAAGTGAACGTTTGAAAATTGAGGTGCTTGCTTGATTTCACCATACATTTTAAATACAAAGCAGCCATGAAATTTACAAAAGTAGCCCAAAACTATCCATGTTGAGCCACAGATCAGATCACCTTCATTATGTCTATGTATCTGCCTTTCACAGAACCTGTCCGCAAGCGGAGCTCTCGTGCGAAACAGCGTGGCCCTTTTGACGGCGTCCTGGTGTCTCAGTTGTTGGCACAGCGTGACCAGAATGCCCTACGGAAGCAGGTTGTCAGCAGTTGCGTTCCTGCAAACACAAACACCCCGGTGCATTACACAAGCAGCAACACTATCACCGGTGCCGTGCCCTGGCAGGCTACTGGATACTACCAGCCTCGCCAGGACACTGTGACCATCCAATGCAGCAATACAAATGTGCAGGGAAGTAGCAGCTTCCCTCCAGTGTCCGGCGGGATGAGGAGAATAGTTGCTCAGGCGATCTGTTCACCTGCCCCTTCGGCACTGCAAACAAGTACCGGTACAAATTACCAGTGTGCAAACTTCCCCTGTTGCCCAACAAAGCCTTCTGGCACTTCCGCCTCCTCTGGTCGTTCGAGAGGACAGAAGAAACTGCCCCGCACTAGAATGCCGAAGCTGAGTGCCATCATATCCAGCCGTGCAGTGTGTCCAAATGTGGATGTTGGCCAGATGGTGGCAGCTCCTGGTCACTCAACAACGAACACATGTCACGGGGCTCGTCAGCACAACTGCTCCACCCACGATGCTTCTTCCCCTGCTTCCACGCCAAATGCAATGGTTGGGCCTTCGATTGGCCAGTGTACCACTGTGCACATGGGTAGTACTGGCCAGCTCACCACCTGTAGGACCGCATCAAAAGAAATTCCTATGCAGGTGCCACAGGTGGGGGGGCTGCCAGTCCTGAATGGAGGTCTGTCCATGGCGTCAATTCCTTGCAGCACTGCCATGACAACTGCTCCTTTTGTCTTCACAAGTGCGCCCAGTGGCGGTGTCATGAATCAGGGAAGGAGCACCATCATGGTGCAGCAGGTCTACAGCCAGAAAATGGCCAACTACTCGCCAAACGAGGCTGCCAAGGGTAGCCAGGTGCTTCAACACATGAGCAGCGTAGTTCTTCCTCCTGGTGCTGGAGGCCTCTCTGCGCAACCCTTGATCATGGAATCTTCACCAACGATTGTCTCCAGCGGGCCTTTTATCTCCCAGCTTAGTCAGGGGATTCTGGGGCAAACACACCATACTCCCAGTCACTTTTCACCCCAGCAGAGGTTTTCAGAAGTGCCTCGCAGTTGCGCGGAATGCCCGGTGACCTCCACAACCCTGTGCACATCCTCGCTGTCTGCTCCCCAGGTTCTGCTCAGTGGCAACCCGAGCTCCAGCATTGTGCTACCGCATTCAAACCCTTCCCTGTCAGTTCCCAGTGTAACGACGGTGACAACCTCTGTGGCACAGATGATGCCCACAGTGGTGCAGCTCATCAACCCTCTACCCCTGAACCCGGTGCAGAATGCGCTGCTCATCCCGCAGCTTCCAACCCTGCGGCTGGACACCCTGCCCACGTTCGGAGCGCCCGCAGGGCTCTTCAGTCCCGGCAGCACGTTCCTGTCATCTTCACCGATCCCGGTTCTTGGCTCGCCAGTGGGTTCAGAAACATCCCCCAGTTCGTCCCTGCTGGGTCATGCCACACTGCAGCCGTCCTCCTACGTCGATTCGGCGGGACAGGTGCGGTCACGCGACACGACGGTAGCTGCGCCTCGGACGTTGGTGACAGCCAGTTTCACACCCGGTACCATGCATGCCCTGTCGGCCACCCCTCATCCACCGCAGCAGCAGTCCTTCTACACAACGGATGCAGTCAGTGGCATGGTGCAGACCGGTGCGGTCCATCACAGCGGCGGTGCTGCTCTGGCTGGTGCGCCTTGCATGTCCTGTGGACCGGCTCCAGTGACTGAGTCTGTGTGCGACAGTGCCTCCTGTCGTCTGGGCCTGGCCAATGGGGTGAGTGCCATGGCCCTCTGGGGACCTGCTTGCTGAGGAAGGAGAGCGGGGAGTGGTTGCTGCTGCTGCTAACCGCACGAGCTGACTTTTTTTCTGGTTGTGGTGGTGCCGGGGGGATTGGATTTTGAGCGCTTGTAATGTGTGTGTGTGCGTGGTTGCACGTGTGTGTGTGTGTGTGTGTGGATGGGATGAGTGTACACCTTAGAGAGCTTGTATAGACACGCTTTTTTTTTTTTTTGCCAGTGTTTAGTGCTCTTTCCTTAGTGTACTCTTTTCTCCAGCGAATATCGACTTTGGACTTTGAGGAAGAATGCAGAGCATGTTTTTATTGTTGTTGCACAACTCATTGGTTTCTGTTGAAGCTGTGTTTTGTTCAAAGGGCTTGTCTTTGCTAAGAAGTAGTGCTTAGTGCATATTGAAGTGGAATGTGAGGAGCAACCTTGTGCATGAGCGTCGTAGTGGTGCATGCCTGCAAATGTCATCATCATATGAAATCTATGGTAGATAGCTAATGTGAATCAGAAAAAATAAATGATAAAAGCACCATTTCTGCCATTGTCAGAGCTTACATGGTTATGTAGCTATGGTAACTTGTGCTGTTGTACTGCGGTTAAAGCATTTACTGCACTCATCAAGAACTGCAGTCCTCATTTGCGGTAATCTCCAGTTCCATGCCTTTTGGTAGGCGCTGCATCTGGTTAGCTAAGTGCACTAGGGATTGGCTGGGATATTTTCAACTTACTTTATTAATCTGTTTATTGATATTCTCGGGCCATGTGTGGCATTACATGAAGAACACGAACACAAAAGGTTGCATAATTTATTGTTGTCGGAACCTATAACTCTCAAGTTATGCAGAGAAAAATTCTTTCAAAAGCACCAATTTTTGCTAGTTCAGATTTTCAGCTACATGTATGTCCAGATTTTTATAACAGATTGTATTGGTACTTACTCACTTCTAACTCAAGAACTTCAGAGGTAAAGCTGCTGTTGGAGGTTTTTTTCTTGGGGCTTGCAGAAGTCACATGTTCAGAAGTTATGCAAAGGAAAAAAATATATATATTATAACATAGCAATAAGATAATGAAACACTTGATTAGTATTTAGTGCAGGACAAACACATGTAGTACTGCGATGATGAAAGTGTTAATCACTGCTCTTTTCGGTGTTAATAAAGGAGCTTAGTGCATCGACTTTGCTGCCTAGTTCATAATTATGTGTAAAACAAGTGTCCTTGGAAATTTTATTAACTCACTGTAAGAACTTGCAGTGAAGCTATGCACAGTAATTTTCATTCAATTGTTAAGGATGCCTTAACTGCAGTGGACATAAATACAGGCTGATGATGATGATGATTAAGGATGCCTTGCCTTTAGGTAGCCTGTAGGTTTGTTGTAGCAAGTTAAGCAAACCATCTGATTTGGTCAATCTTGCCACATGCTGAGTAGCATGTCCACAGTCATATGCATGCTGACAAAAATCACTGCCTTCCAATAAAGAGCTTTTCTCTCCCCACATTTGCATCCCTTTAAGCAATTGTGTGGTGTTGTAGCAAACGGTTAGCTCCTTCAATGAATACAACACTCTGAACCTGGTGGTGCTGTTCCTGCATTTTGTTACTGTCATTGTCATCGTTCACCAGATATGACCACCTCTCAGTCATTCTTCATTTACAAGCTGTTCAGGCCTGTTGTTAACTGCTTTACATGTATCAGGTAATGAAAAAGAAATTTTTGCCAAATGAACTCCTTATTTACCTTGTTTAGAAATGAGAAAATGTTGGGTCTTGATTCAATATTTCAAGGTTGTTCTTGAACGTTTTATTCTTTATTCTTTAAACTCGCAGCGCCATTGGCATTATTGCGAGGGGCATAATACAGAGAACGTTTTCTAACCTAATCTCGTATTCAATCCGATTCAGTTTGTATTATATTCAATTCAGTTCAATTCACACAAAATGAAGTTTTCTTAATCCATTTGATAGCGCTCTGCTGTGAGCAGTGTAAATTAGCTGTAAGCCAGATTGATCCTTGGTTGCTGTAAGTAATGCATGCTACCCAGAACCAGGCTAGCTATGTTATTTGTACAAACTCCAAAGGTGACCACGTTTTGAGCCAGCTAGCTACAGGATAAAACATACTAAGCGCTAGGGCGAGTCTTGTGGTGTGCACTGTTCGTTCAAGAATTACAGAATTACACTACTGTGCACTGTCAATTTATTTACTAGTATCACTCGTACCCTTTTTACCAGAAAAGTCGACATTGGAGTGGTTTTGTTTTCTTTTTCTTAGTTATACAAGGTGTTGTTTTGCTGCCTTCTATGTTTGCAATCCTGAAAATTGCATGTACAGTCCTGATAATGTTACATACCATAAACATTTATACTAATAATGGCAGATGATGTGTGTGTTTTACATGTTCTTTATTCTTTTCTTTCATCATTTAGTCAAGATTGCTCAAAACAGGCCACGAGTGCTTGTTCTGAGAAAATAGCAAGCTCCACATATTTTGCACTGTTGTCATCAAGACAACGTGGTAGCATCGCATGGTACAGATTGTTAGCCTGCAGCGATATTCATTGTGAATGTCACTGGGGGTTTGATTTACCTTCAAATTTTATTTCAACTGGATTGTGGTGGTTCTTTCTTGCTGGCCACATTCAGGTTAATGGCTCAGGAAGTATGTTCTGGTCAGTCGTGACGAAAGTTTTGCAGATGCAGGGCATACAAAATTGGATTTAAATCAAGCTGAATGCTTTGATAGCTTTTGATAGTTTCATAGAGAACGTTGTCACTTCACTGCGTTTGTTCCAACAGAAAAAGTGCCTCTGTGCAGAGCGACAGTATTGAGCTGTAGGCATTTTGAGCCTGTCAGCAAGTGGCTACAGTGTGAAAATGTTTCTAGGTTAACTGGTGTTAAAAAGCCTAGTTTACATACATTAAATAAGTATTTTCTTTTTACTGTTTCTACAGAATACATTGTTCCCACAGAACATGACGAAATCTAGCAGGATAGAAACAAGGATGTAAGGGTGGGAGGTAAAGGTTGCTACGATAGCAGTATGATGATATGCCTGTTCCAGTATGGTTTGGTACAATGTCAGCAGATTATGCAATAAATATATACAAACACAGATAAAAACGATAGTTAGTTAATATTATTGTAATATTTGTGATGCAAGGTAGGCTTGAAAACCTGGAAATTAAACTATTGATAACACCCAGGCTGAGGATTCTCCATAAAAAATGCGGCCGTGGTTCGTCTGTGTATAATTCACTTGGACAAGTGAACTTCTTGTCACTGTTGCATTATGCAGCATTGTTTTTTGAAGCTCAAGGCCATTTATTATTTAGCTTAATTAAGCACTGACGTATATGTGTACATTAATATATATACAAAAATAAGTATACACTTACTGCACTTCACTTTGGTCATGTACATTTTATTACTGTTACTCATGTGTGCTTGTCATGGTTAGTGTTGTGTATTGTCCACCAGTCGTATTTGTACTTTCTTTTCCTTTACTAATGAAAGAGGCACAAAGTAATGTAAGGATAAATGCCTGAAAGGTTGTGAACTGCCTGATTTTCATAGTTGTTTTCTGTAGGCTTCCTACAATGCCCAAATCTGAACAGATGCTTGACTGACACAAATTTGTTTTCGTTGTGTAAGTGTGAGTGATGTCATGTGTAGATCTTGTGCACCATCTATAATGTTTGTCCCACATGTTTTGAGCATGCATCACCTGTGCCTCCCATGCTGTTTTCTTACTTTCTGGTTTTTGTGCTTGAAATTTTGGCTGCACATTAGTGGTAGTACTGTGATTTTGGCATGTGCTTCGATTCCAGCAATGATTGCTAGAATTTGTTGTCTGTTTAGTGGGGAGATTCTCAAAGAAAAAGGCTGCTCAAGTGCAGAATATTTGTTGGAATAAAAAAAAAAAAGTCACAGTATTGAAGCCTTACAATGCATCCACATGTACAGGGTGACCCAGAAGGTAACAGAGAAAGTAAATATTTAACATTTGAAGATTGCAAACCATAGCAAGATGCAATTTTCACAGAAATGAACAAAAATGTTTTTAAAAAATCGCGTTGACAAGTCTCGATGACAACAGTATGCAGTCCATACTGTATGCAGTCCAACAGTATGCAGTCCATACTGGAGTCCATACGAGTATGCAGTCTTTACTTTGGGAATTATTATACTTTTATTTATTGTGTTACTTCTGGCTCACCTAGGATACTTGTGAGCATCAATTTTGTGTATTTCTACATAAAACAGCACTTTAATCTTGTCACACTTCTTTACAAAAATTATTGAATGCTCTCTTCATGGAACATCTCAAGATCATTTTGGCCAGCATCACAACTGGTTCTCGGAACTTGCTCATTGACACAGTGATTTTTGCAAGAGGTTTGATGCACATGCTGCAAGCACAAGGTGCTATCTAAGGGTGCTGATGGGCTTTGATCGTTAGACTGGCAATAGTGCTTAGTGGTCATACATCATGCGTGTATGATGTGCACAGCTAATGGGTAAATACTTTCACAAGGCAGTGAGAATGTTATCTCGTTATGCATTTGAGAAGGCAGTACCAAAAAGGGTAACTTGAGAGAAGTGGCATGTCACAGCTTTGTAGTATGGAAAAGATATTATGGTTCTGGACAAAGGTTGATTTGGACTTATCATTATCATTGCAGCATTCCAAAGAGCTGAGCTCTAGAACTGGACTTAATATAATTTTCAAGTACTGACATGATGGACGCATTTCATTGCTTTGCTAACTGGTCAGGGCATCATCAGCATATCCTTATTAGAGTTTGCTGCTGATGCCATATTTCATACTTTGTTGCACTTTCCAAGAAACATTTAACATGAAATATGTAGACTAGCATGGCACTGTAAACTGCATTTATTAATTCTTACTTTTATTGTTGCAGGCATTAGAGAACCATCGTTCATGCACAATTTATACCTCAGGAATTGATTTAATTATTAGTTAAACCATTCAGTCGGCACCATTTGCCATTTCAACCTGCTATGCTGTTCAGACTTCACATTGACTCGGTCATAAATAAGATCAACTTGTATATGTATGTTTAGGTAAACATTTTCTTCGTGTCCTGATGTAACAGTCAAATACAGCAATCTGGGACAGTCAAACACATTGATGAAATGAAGTTGCTTGGAGAACGCTTACAATGACATTTGTAGAAAAGTGTGATGCAGTGTGAAGGCCAAAGTTTTGTACGCTTGCTGGCGCGCAAACGCCCGCACCCGCACACCTTGCATTTGTCGTGCCTTGCGAGGAATGGTGGTTTGAACCTACAAGACTCTTGCCGCACATTTTCGCCTTGGTAGACATCGTTTCGTATTTTTGTGAGGCAGCCAGAGCACCAACATTTGTCTGGAGAAGATAGACAGCTTTAGAATAGGCTTTGTCTCCTTACGTATGTTAAATGCAAGCACCTTTGCGAAACGTTTCGGTGTACATCCCTTCAAGACTTCAGTTTAAAGTACGGAAACGCAAACGCAAGGAAGATGCTAGAAGGCAGGGCGCTGTCTGGTGCCTCGTGCCAAATGCACCCAAGCCTACACAATATAATAACAACCTTCCTGTTGCTATGCGGACACGTCTCGTTAGGCCTATGGGCGCCGGAATCGCAAAACCATTTCATAAATTGGACACGCTATGCGCTCATAACTAACATTTCAGGTGAGTTTAGAGAAAGCAAAAGCTCATTTCAATAGTTACTGGCGATCAACGTGAGTGAGAACGCAGCGATCAAGAGAATTCATGCTAAAGCGGGAGCCATGGGTGCAGCCATGTTGGACGAGGCTATTTCTTAGCGTGCACATATCTGTGCTTGCGCCGCACTTCGGCGCGTACGATCTGTCCTGCACCATCTGCACATGAGTGAGGTGCGGGGGCGTGAGATTTCGCGTGCCGGCATGCGTGGGCATAGTTTGGCTTTTAGGCTTCACCATTGTGCTAGTACTCCATGCCCTTGATTGACTTTGGAGGCCTATTTTGTCAGCATCCTACAGTTTAGTGCAGCAGTCAGCTATTTTTCATTGTTAATGCTTCACATGTTAAAAAAAAAAAAGGTGCTTGCGCTCATCAGGATAAGGCAAGAACAGGGCCACTTTTTTGTAGCGGTGCTTTTTCCCAATATTAATGCCTTTCGGCGCTTTTCGTGTTAGTGAGTGATCAAAGCTATGCTTCGCCCGGGGTGGAGCAATATTTTGACCACTCACAATTGCGAAAAGCGATGAAAGGCATTAGCATGGGGGAAAAGCATCGCTACAAAATAGTGGCCCAGAGCAAGGTTTGGGCATGTCCTTTACGATTTCTCTATAACACAGGGTGTAGATTCCAATCCCAGAAGTTTGTATAATACTCTTCTATATCTGTGAGCACACGTACACGCACACGATGCTTTGAGGCATATCTCTGTGATATTGCAGTGCCCCAAGACTCGGTCTCGCTCTACAACGAATAGACATTTGTTTGTCAGAAATCTCACTCCTTGGTACACTGCCAAAGTAACTTGTACTGCACTAGCACAGCTTTATGGACAATTTAGGAAAAATACAGAAAAGACGTAGCATTTCGGAAGATATCTTGAATTGCATAAAAAGGGAGAAATGTAATTGTGGTCCTTTGTTGTTATTTTTCTTATTCGTGGGGCTTTCATCAGTTCATTAAAGCTTGAGTACTGTTGTTTATAAAATGTTTTATCTTATGTAGTGGTATAAAGCTTGTTTTAAAGTGTGGCCCGTAACACAGTAACCATTTGTCACAGTGAAGGACAGGAAATTTACTTAATAATAAGCAGAATTTTGTTAAACGCAGAGAGGCCCCAAAAGAGCCATGGTAACATGGGATGTACACTCCAATGGTGCAGGAGCTCGCATCACCTATATTGAATCAAAGCCACGCTCAGTGGTAGGGACATGATATTCATAAAACTTTGCTGATATATGTGGTCAGCTGCCTCATATGTTATCCTTGCATGAAGATAGTCTGTCCTGAGGAGCTGCCACAATGTGCCAAAGTGACTTTCACAGAATTCTTTGGCCACCCCAACATGATAGACAAAAAGAAATGGTTACTGTATATTCTACACCAGTTGGTCTCACTCAGATTTGCAGCTCTTTACTAAGTGGATGCTGACACCGCTCCACTTTGATTAACTTGGTTCTAAAATGCATTCACAGCAGTTGGGACTATGAAAAACTTTGAACTCGATACTTCTAATAAAGTGATTTCAGTTGTAACAATGTATTGTATAATGCGCTGCTATAAGGTCAAATTTGTGAGACCCAATTTGAACAAAGCTCCCTGCTCTGGTTGAATTTGTCTTTCGCAAGAACAAATGTTTCTGTGGTGTGCTAAAGTTACTGTAACAATACAAATGCATGATGTTGCCTGCGCAAACTGCTAAACATTCTTAAACTACAAAGTGTGAACATTTTACACTTGCACAGCCTAGATCTTCATTGTGAGCACTGTATTTTGGATCTGTTAGTTTATATTATAGGGTTTCACTCTGAAATCACCATCTGGTGCTTGGGCCTCTGATAAGTGCCGGTGTGGTGGTAAAGCCAGTGTGGGAATAATGGGCAGTATGCAAAATTTTCTAGTTTGGGAGTCTAGCGGAGTATTCTTGTGGCCTTTTTGTTATGCTTATGCTGGATTTGTTCACTCGCTTTAATTACATGACAAAAAAAAAAAGAAAGAGTAGCCTGTTTGTGCAAAGCAATTAACTGCTCGAATTAAATGTTTGGGGTGAGCACACAGTGCATTCGAGCTTCAAGGGACAATTAAATAAGCCACAATGTTTTCCTGACAACGCCATTTCAGTGTAGAAAAATGCATGTACTGCCTTTGATTCCCACAATTATTGCAGCACCAGGTTTCTCTCTGGTAATGTTAGCATGCAACTCTGTGTTTGAAAGGAGTGCTGTCAGACATGCAAGTTGGGCAGGGCCTTCATGATGTCCTGCTGCCTAAATCAAACCATGTCACCCCTGCAAGAGAACTTTAGAAGTTGCTGCTTTTTTGCTGCTCTGTTGTCCCAAGCTAAAATAAAATTGTCACCACTGCATTTTGGATTTTTTTTCTCTGTCCTGATGCATGCTCAAGACATGGTGGACTATGTGTGTGCACATTTTTTTCTCTGTAGCATGTCTTGGCATGCTTCATCATGTAGAAAGCACATCACATCATCTTATTTCATTGTGTTTATGTGGCATAAGCAACAATTAATGTTCTGGCTACTATAGTTTAGGAACGAACGGAGGGTGTCTCAATGGAAACTTCCTCGGATTTAAAATAGGGGACACGAGATGAAGCTTTTTCTTTTTTTTTCCAGTCAGGATTCATAGCTTTGGTAGACAATGAAAATTGCGCTATAATCGCGCAACTTTTGAGTTCCTTCACTTCTAGGAATTTTGGGCAACAAGGATTGATTACCATATTGGTTGTAATCCTATATTTTAAATAATTGAATACAGTTGTTGCTGGAAGACCCTGTATAATGAGCGGGTAGAGGCCTTTTGAAGCAGGCTTGTACAGTAGTGCCAAATGTCAAGAGTAACAAATATTTTTTTTAGAAGTGTGCTTGCTACTTGGTTAGGTTTGTTAAGCGGAATAATACCGACAAGAATTACATACTGCTATTTGGGGGAACCATGTATTTAAAGTGAGACATTTAGTGAATGCCTTAGTTGTGTTAGTATGGCCAAGTGTTGGTTGCAAAGTACTGTGCAACGGTAATATGCAATTCATGCACTTCCTAGGAAGACAAGGCTGAATTTATTAGGGTATTCCATCCTGGTGAGACATACCATAGCTTCCGATTTCAGGGATTGCTTGACTCTTGAAACTTCTGAGAAGGCATTATTTATTTTATTTTATTTCATAAACGTTGCATTACATAATGCCAAGGCTATAGGTAACCTTGCCAATACTTTGCTATCACTGGGGTAAGCCAGTGGTACCACAGCAGAAGCTGCTCTTCAAGTTACACATCCATTATTTATCTGTATTAAGGTTCCTTAATGTATTCTGCAGCAAATTATCTTTTTTGAGTCCATAAGAAACAGGACATAGCTCGCTGCACTTTCTAAAAGACAATGTTGAAAAAAGTTGAAAACTGGATTGTTAACATTTCATGTACCAGAAAATGTGTATAATGCCAAAGCATAGTACAACGGCATTCCTAAAGAGGTGCTGTTGGGCTCAATATTGCTGAATCCCGTTCTGATTAGTGGTAGCACCCTGCTTACAAGAAAATTTGCGCTTGTCAATTTTATGATTGAAATAACTGGCGGGTGTATGCCCGCGTTGGGGCAACTCATATTGAGTGCGATAGTACATGTCTGTTGCGATTTAACGCATGTGCCAGAGTTTTCATGTTGCACAGTTCTTGGCAAAAGTATCTAAGCCACTTTGCCAATTGACGAAATCCATTGTCAGGCCTTGTGGCAAGGCTCCTGTAGCAAGCCTTGTACTCCAGAGCTTAAATGATCAAGAGCTGCTGCTCCATTCAGTCTCTTGAGGCTTCGAAGTGACAAAAGTTAAGGACACACTGCACAATGATGCATGTGGTCCAACAAATGACTAGCTGTACCAGCAAGCGTGTTCATTTAGTTTCCATGTTCCAATAGGCATACCAGCCACCTTTTCCTGGCCACGGCGGCTGCATTTCGATGGGGGCAAAATGTGAAAACAACCATGTACTTAGATTTAGGTGCACGTTAAAGAACCCCAGGTGGTCCAAATTATTCGGGAGCCCCTCACTATGATGTGCCTCATAATCAAATTGTGGTTTTGGCACATAAAGCCCCATAATTTTTTTTTTAATAGCAGCCACCTTTCTGCACAAATCATCTGTCTCCCGCTTTTCAGGGGCCCCAATTCACAGGTTGGTGGTAGGTTCAGTCGCATGTGCAGTGGGTCGGTAACATCTGACAGACACTGTATTCTGTTCTCTTCAGGGTGGGGGCTATTTCGTGGGGTACTTGAATGTCATCTATTCAGGTACTGAACAATTTTGTGCAGTATCTTTTCAGGACGTCAAATCTGCTTTGTGCATAGTTATGCAACACTGCTAATACAAAATTAGCAGTGTTATAGCTGTAGGGAGGCCCTGCTATCAGAGAATTATGAAGTAAGCAGTAAAGAAATTTCCCTCCATAGTTCCTTCATTCACGCGGACAATTTAAAACTGGAAGGATTGTCAGCACAACCAATATAGATTTATCGATGTCAACTCCCAACACCAACGAGTGCCAGGCCACCATCTACAGCATGGGCATGGAAAAAAGCACTGCTGGCTGTGTAGTGCATGCTCAAAGTGTTCGTGTTGTGTGTGCAAAGCCTCTGTCCTCTAGCTGAAAGTCACATGTCACACATTGGAAAGCCAGGATGCTTTTGTCATGTGGTATGCACTTTACCTGGTAGAGTAGCAGGCTTTCATGCCCTTATATTAGCTAGTGTATCATAATCCTGCTATCTGACATCGGTGTAGCTACATTCCCATCTTATTACATTCTTTGCCTCATGTAAGCACCTTGTAGTAGGTTCCTGTCTTGCTTTTTTTGGGCCTTCATTAAAAAAAAGTGTGGTGTCCTATTGTGGGATTTGAACCAGAATCCTCCAGTGTAATAGCTTGATGCTCTATCCATTAAGTCACAAGCGGATGCATGAATCTAGTGAACCTTGCCACTCTTTCCCTCATGCCGCTAATGCTTTCAGATGATTGGCACATGTGTCATGTCGCATAGCAACAACCTGCTTGTTGAAAGAACACGCCAGTTTCTTCTATCCTTTCTTTATGGCAGCTAGAGCTTTGAGATGGTATGTGAATGAGACATGACACTACATTTGGGATGGGCCCAGTTTACCCGGTACATTGCCTTTGGGATCAATCCAGGATGTGATGCCAGCGTATAATAAATTAGGTGGCATGTCATCGTGCAATCGTTATCGCCATCACACTCATCATTATGCTGTTGTCATCACCATCGTACCATCGTCGTCAAGGCATTATTTTTGCCATAATCTTGCTGTCGTCTCACACAATTGCTTGCCTTACGCTTGATAGCAGTGCTGCCGTTCAAAGTGGTGACACCCTTTCAGCAGCCCCACACCGCTCTGTACCACCACAATGGCGATCGAAATACTGCTCAACGTGTCTCTTTGTGTCACTGGTTTTAGGATAAAACTTGAACATCTTGGCAAATATTATAGGAGATCACGATATCATTAATCTACCGGAGATATATTTTAGCCCCGGAGCAACAAGTTCTCGTTTTTCAATAAGCCTAGAATTTAATTTCATAGGGCAAAAGCAGGTGAACTATGACCGACGTATAGCTAGCATGGCACACTTTCAAGGGTCAAGTAGAGGTTATTCCAACCGCTTCCAATTCCCGCTTCAGCTCGGCTATTCGGCGGGTGTACCTTGGGTTTACCACAGTAGCAAACATATCCCCGCCATAAATGCCGAAAAGCGGTACTATCGAGGCACCCTACTATCGAGGCACCCTACTATCGAGGCACCCTACCTTGCACAGATATCTCGTGCCATCTAGTGTTACTTTGTAGAACTTGTGTAATAGCAAACTTTTCCATCTGGTTTCATGGCGCCGCGGAAAAGCGTCGGGCTCGTGATGGATGGGTCCTAGGTCAATTCTCATGGGAAACTTTCTTTAAGGTTGCTGTATTTTTTTTTTCTCGTTTGACTTCTGCTGTACTTGTTCTTTTGTCCTATGCTTCACCACCACGCCTGACACGGAGGGCTCCCGGCAAGGGGAGTGATGCAATCCGTTGCGTAGCCCAGGGGGTGGGGGCCTTAGGTAGATGCCGCTCTAGCGGCTGCAGACTAATGAATAATGACACATTGTTACTTTGTTACTGTGCACCCCAGCGAGACAGCACCCCTCTCCCCCATTCACTGACTACCAAACTATGTGCACATAACATGCGATGGAATAAAAACGGGCCCCCAGTAGTGGGGGCCCGTCAAAATAGTGTATATACTATTGTGATGGGCTCCCTCATTGTAGTGAGTGCCTAATATTTATTTAACATTCCTTCAGCTAAGCTGCCAGACTAAAAAAAGTAAATGAGCACAAATTGATCACAAGAAAATACACAATTATGAAATGTTATTTGAGGAAGCTGTGAACAGATGGTGGTTGTTAATGACGGGAGCTTCTGCAGAGAATGAAACTTGCAGGGCTCCAAGCACATCTGTTGAAAGGCCCAGTTTTGAGCACTGTGACAGGGCTGGCGCACGACACAACATTATGTGGCGCTCGCTAAAAATATACTAAAGTGCTAATGCTAGGTTTCTGAGTTGCACTTACTGTTTGCATCTAATCAAAATGGCATTTAGCATGCATTTGCTGCTGGTAAAAGGGAAAATTGTAATCATGCATTTGTGACTCCTTGGTTGCTACATTAATTTACATAAAAACATGTGCTAGAGATGGCTGGCTTGGAAATCTGTTGATGCAGTTTTTAGTTGTATCCATTCTGTCATTATAGGGAAAGACTCATTTTGGAATTCCTCACATCCTTCTGTTATTGAAGAAAAGTGCTCCGTGTTCATGTTTCAGAGTGATTGTTCAGACTGATGGATAGTAGTCTCTATTAATTTTTTTTTTTTACACTGGGTCGCAATGGAAAGCAGGCTCCAATAAGTTTTTTATAAGTTTGTAAAATAAGTTTGTAAAAAAAATTCACTGTCAATTAGTAATTGCAAAATTGACCATGCAGTAGTGCTCCCAATCAAGGAATTGTTATTTTGAAAGCTTACTATAATTTTGTTGGTTGAGATATTCAGTCTTATTTGTTGTTTAGAGTTAGCCCTGTGCTGCCATCTTTCCACTTTATCCTGAGGAACGTTTCCTTCTAAAAGGCTTCACATCTGATGGCATGTTCATCATTCCTCGTAAAAGCGTTGAGGTATTTTGAAATGTAGGCTAGGCCATGTTACACAAACGGCACACTTCCCTCATAGTTCCTTGATGCTCAGAAAATACCTGAGCTATGGATACCGCCTCACATCCCCGGTCGTTCTTCTAAACTACTTGTGCGGTACCATGGTCCATACCGGATCATCGACGCCTCCTCTCCTGTGAACTATATCGTTAAGCACATCACACCATCGCCGGACCTTCATTGTCGAGGTCGCGAGACAGCGCATGTTAGCCGGCTGAAGCCTTATTTCGACCCCCTCATCTTGTCTACTCCCCGAGTCGCCAGGATGGCTTCGTTTCACACCCGGGGCCAATGTAATGAAGCGGGACGCACCTCGTGTTTCCGACAGCAGCTCAGAGACAACGATGATGACGGCCCGTGCTGTGATTTGCAAGAGAGCTCAGGCTGTTCGCTGCTGCTAGGCTGCTGTTTATCTCCTGCTTCTCACCTTTAGTTAAACATCATTACAATAGTAAGAAAACATTGGCCATCTTTTAACAATGCTTCTGCGAACCTGTGAACCAAATAATATTGCACTGCATGCAGCAGGGAATTTACAATCTCGGATCAAAAGCAGTGAAAAATTGCCTGCTCTTGCTTCCGCTATGTCATCATGCAGCATTATTGCAAGCAGATGGACCCACAACATCTATTGGCTGATGTCGTGATTGGGAGAACATTCTTAGTAATACAATTATTGCTCATTTGAGGTAAATAAATGAAAAATATATGTCTGCAATCTCAAAACAACAGAAGAACCATTTTATCTTTGCACTGTTGGTGTAGACACAACTGTTGCATGTTGCTATGTCAGTTCTGCGTGGCCTTCGAGATGAAAAGCCTACCGTAGATACTGTGGCCTCTACGAGCCGTCTTGCCGCCGAGATGTCCAACCTTTGGGAGGGGCCAGTGGGTCATTGCTCCCTTGCGTCCCCTTGCCCCTGTGTAGCTTAAAGTACACTAGTGGAAATGACACAAGAAAGAAAGCCGCTCAACGGTCTGATAACCATGTCTAACTTCGCTTGTGCTTAAAGGATTTGAAAAATTTTTGTAGCAGGACATTCATGAAGTGACATAATTTAATAGTGATGTTATTCTATAATTAGAAAAGTGTTTCATGACCCCTTTAAGACTGATTTGCATGTCCTTATTCTGGCTCTTCACGCATGTGCCGTCTCTCACACTCAGCAGATGGTTTGAAATGCCATTTCATATTTTGTTTTACTTTTTATGTACCACACATGGCACTTTTGTTGCCTTAGATGGAAATGTGGGAATTTATAACTGGGATCAGACAGTAGGCATGAAATTTATAGTGTGTGTGATTTTAAAGCATTTTTTCCTGTTGCAGCCATGTACTGTTAGTGTAAATTCAGATGTGAACAAGTCGAAAACAACCATAGTGCACTGTTGTGTTTTTGTGTTTGCCTGGACTTGTAGTCGTGGCTTATTTCAAGCTCCAGGACATATATTTGTGACTACACCATGCTTAGAAGCTGTCTACAGAGTGACTGCAAGTCGCACTTCCATGTAATTATGCATAACTGGAGTTCTGATCAGTGTTCGGCCTGCTTACATTTCAATTTATACTGATACCACATTTCAACAGTGCTTTCGATGAGTTGTACTCAGATAAATTAACATTCTCACCGATGTGGCGGGATTAAGTGTCACATGGATTCAATAGCAGTGATAATTCATGTAAAGACACCTTTTCCTTATGGTTATTTTGCTCATGGCAGCAATCTTTGCTCTTGTAATTAATGGTCAACACTTTGATTGACACAGCAACTTACCACTTGAGGGAGGGTAAACATGTCAGTTTGTTTTCCGCTGCACTTTACTCATTGTAAGGACATAGCGCACCAAGACTGATGTGCACGTACCCGTGGTGTTCATGAAGATAATGTATTAAATGGACAATTGTGTTCTTATGACATGTATCTTATGCAAGGTTACTTCCAGGCACTGTGAGGCTGTCACCTGGTTGTATATATCTATAACTCCTTCTTAAAGCGAAGATTTCTTTGCTTCTTCAACTTTTCCACTGCTGCTGCCTTGCACACCGCATTGGGGGGTGGTTGAGAGGGGTGTAGGAGACGAGATAGGTGACGTCAACAACGTTTCCGTAGAGTGGGGCCACAATGTCCCCTGACGCACCTTGGGGGACCAAACCATGCCCTTTGTATGCAGTAATTAGGCGTGACCCCCCTGCAAAAACATTGCAGAAGCTGCCACGCTTGTCTCCATGCTCACGTGCAGCAGTGACAACAGTCCAGAGAGGAGGTAGGGAGAATGTTAGAGAGGGGAGTAGAGAGAGAGGAGGCAGGGAATGGGTACAATCGGGTCCCATACTGAGGCAGTCAGGAGACGGGTGATTAACCTCACCCTTCTGTGCTTGGGACAGTTCACCTAACATGACACGGGAGAAAGAAAATGCATCATCAGAAAGCATTGCTCATGTGGGCTCTGTTATTAAAGGAATGAGGGAATGAATGACACGTTTCTTTGTGTTCTGTGTACTACGTGGGCAAACACAAGTGGTGCAGGACAGGTAACATTTAATCTCGAGCTGCTGAGCACGAGATCGCGGGATTGAATCCCGGCCGCCGCGGCCGCATTTCGATGGAGGCGAAATGCAAAAACGCCCGTGTGCTTGCGTTGTAGTGCACATTAAAGAACCCCAGGTGGTCAAAATTAATCCGGAGTCCTCCACTACGGCGTGCCTCATAATCAGAACTGGTTTTGGCACGTAAAACCCCAGAAAGAAGAAGATTTAAAATCGCATCACGACTGTTGTGTGACATCAACACCACCGCCAAATACCATCAATGAATACAAATAGCGCAGAAAGCTCGCTTACATAGATTCCAACAGTGCATGGGATCTGCATATATTGTTTTCTTGCAATATAATGTGTGGTTGCTGCTGTACCTTGCATCTTAATTTGCTTTTAATGATCTACAAGTTGTGACTAACTCACACACTCACTAGCGATTGCGTCTGTCTTGTCTTCAGGATGATGGCACTTCCAAGGCCAAGTGTGGAGTGGCAGAAGTGGGCCGGGGACCAGTGAACATGCTGAGTCTGACGGTCTCGAGTCTGCAACAGGCAGGCCTACCCACAGTGACAGTGTTCCCGGCTGGGCAAGCCCCCGTCGTCCAGTCGGCGCCCCTGCTCAACTATGGAACCCTGCCCTCAGTGAGCCCCCCACAGCTGGTCATGGGCATGATGCCATCCCTGGGTCTGCTGGGCATGCCCATGCACAATGTTGTCACAGCCCAACCACAGCCCATCACTGTGCTGCAAGAACGATGTCAAACCATACAACAAACCCAGCAGCAGCTGCAGCCTCAACTGCAGCCACAGCCTCAACTGCAGCCACAGCCTCAACTGCAGCCACAACCTCAACTGCAGCCACAGCCTCAACTGCAGCCACAGCCTTCACTGCAGGCGCAGCGTCAACTACAGCCACAACCTCAACTACAGCCACAGCCTCAACTGCAGCCGCAACCTCAGCTGCAGCCACAGCCTCAGCTACAGCCTCAGTTCCAACTACAGCCCCAAGTGCAGTCACAGTTTCAACTCCAGCCTCAGCCACAGTCACAGCCCCATTTACAGCCACAGCCGATTACCCAGCCCCCGCTGCAACCGCAGTTGCATCCACAGGTTGATTCACAGTTAACATCACAACCATCTCCACCGCTACCATCACCACGACAGATGGCATCAGACCAGCACAAGCTCATTACACCTGTGACACCCATAGAACCTTCGCAAGAATCACTGGTAATGCAGCATAGTGGCACAAGTGCTGAAGACAGCTCAGATGCAGAGCTTGATGCTCCAGTAATGTGTTTCGAGGCTGAAAGAGAACTGTCAGCGGAGGAGTGCAAGACGGGGTTCTTAAACGACGAAGTGGCATTTACAACAGCAACAACAGCTGAGGCCAACCTATCGGCCAGCGAAGAAGAGGCAGATGAACAGCTGCCAAGGCCTGGCAGTCGGGGCTTTCCAACGCACATGGACATGGATGTGCCAGCATTTGCAAATGCAGATGTGCCAGTGTCTTCAGAAAATGACTGTACACATGTGCACAGTGTTGGGGTACAGAGCCTCTCCGTGGAAGCAGGTGAAAGCAGCCCGTCGGTGTCATCCACCGTTCCCATCCAGGCAGGACCGACCCATGAAGTGAGTCGTGCACGTTTTGAGTGGGCTGCTTATGGAACTGAACAGGAAGGCCACATATCGTCCAGCACAGGGACAAGCGACGACCCTGGCTGTGCTGCTTCAGTGGACTTGAGCCAGCTGCAGCCGAGGCAGCATGAGTGTTCCAGTGAAGAGACCCTGGTGGGGGAAGGGCAGCCTTCCATGGGAGGGACGAGCAGTAGTGGGGATTCGGGAGTAGAGTCCAGTCATGAGTTGCAGCGGACAAACATGACCTGTGTGCAGTCATTAGAGAGTGATGTCAGTAGTGTTGCTAAGCAGAAGGCCAAGAAGGACCCCAAGCGTAGAAGGCGGGAACTGCTTTTCCTTACCCAGGATGAGTTTAGAGATGACTCGGCTGGTAAGTTGACAAGTGGTGTCGATGACTGCACAATGTACATTTCTGTAACGCCTCTAGTGATCAAAATTCCTCTTCATGCGGTTAGACCGCACATGTAGTTTTCTGTTTTACCAATTTCAAAGCATCACTTAAGGAGATTACAAAGGGTTTCTCTTCCCTTTTAGTAATGCAGTAAATTCACTCCATCTCCACATGCAATGTAATTTTCATGTAGAATGAAGGGCTATGGTTTTATTAACAGTGCAAAAAAAAAAAATTGAGGTGGGAGAAATGAAGTGCTGACCTTCCATTTTTTTTTCCTGCTATATATCTTTTTACAAAAGAAAACTAAAATATAAGGAAAAAGAAACCTGTTCAAAAATATTGCAAGGTATTCAAAAACTAACATGTATTTTGAGGAACCTTGACTCGCCATGGAGTAACATCGCTCACTGATGCTCTACTAACACATGGTGAACCCATGTGAACTCTCTCTCTCTCTCTCTCTCTCTCGTTTCTGTTGTGACTCCCACTTGAGTTGGGCATTATATCATTGCAAGATACTAGTAGTTTCAATTAACTTCATGTTTAAAGGGAAACTAAAGGGAAAAATTATTTCTTCTGTATCAGTAGATTACCTTTCCACAATACCGAAAACACCATTCTTAATGTGAGAAGCAGCTTGGTAAGCCAGAAAGAAACAAAAAATGCGGAGGCGCGTGGCGATGCCACCTTGAAGTGCCCTCACCAGCTCACCGTGACGTCATGGATTTTGACAGTGTCTTCTAGGTCTCTGTTAATTCTTTAGCGGTAAAGATTGACTACATTGAATTCTAAAGGAGCCCACAACTGAATATAGCAAGTTTCGCGAACTTTTACTGAGCCAATGTGGCCCAAATACAAAAAAATTACTTTAAAAGTTGTGACGTCACACTGAAGGGCTGACATCGGGGTTACCCCGCGAAATTAAAAAAAATTAACTTTGAGGTTCATTTTCTCTCCTAATAATTGACCTAGCAGTGTAATCAACGACAGCAGAGTTCTTGAATAATACTTTATCAGTCTAAGTTGATTTATTGTTTTATTGTTTTGCTTTAGTGTCCCTTTAAAGAAATGGTTCTTTGTTTGCATGGTTCTCATCTTCATCCTTTTTTTGTGCGTGTGTGTGTGCTGTTGGAATATTTATAATGCATTACCAACAACCTCCAGCTCTAGCGCTTCTGCTCAATGACACAGCTTGCTCCCTTATGCATAAAACTATATTTAACTCTGTTATAATAATTTCAAAAATTAGTTGATATGTGCAGAAATTTTAGTTGCAGCAGCCCTGTGGTTTCAGCCTCTATTGTAGGTACTAGTTCACCTGCACAGATACAGATAATTATAGTAAATGTTCTATTTACGCACTGTGCTTACAAACTGTTTTCTAAGCCGACGAATATGGATGTATTCCACATTGTTTATTCACATTGTGCGGTTGTAATACAGTAGACTTCCGTCAATTCGACTCCAGTTGATTTTTTTTATTACTTGATTCCACCCGAAGGTCCCATGCATTTATATAAGCCCAAAGTTGCGTTATTTCAATCCTAAAATTGCCCTTCGCCAGATAATTAGAACTTGACTAGTCAGAATGCATGCTCCCGACTTCTATGGTGACCCCAATAGCGACCTCTTTAGTGGCAGTGTCTCTCTTGGTGGAGCTTCAGGGACAGTGAATGTGTTGAACACACGTCATCTCCCGCAGAAAATGCCTTTTTTTCGGCCTGCCCAAGAAATGTCTCAAGCAATAACCGTGGCTCACAATGTCTGATCACAGTGCTTGTGCGATTCTAATGTGTGCTTTCTTTCTTTTTTTTTAAAGAAAATTTGGTCAAAAATGGGCAGTGCGGTAAAATCAGATACAAAACTGAAACTGGTTTAATGGCGTTTGTATTATGCTTTATCACGTGTTGCGGCGAAGCTGACTTTAGGAAACCGGCTGCCATTGTGCATCACATAATTAGACCCTTGCCCATTTTCCTTGCTGAAAAATTGGGTGCACATTAGATTTATACTTTATTTAAGAGCTATAACATTACTTTGCTACTTTGGACACACAGAAAGTGGGTGCGTGTTTGATTCAGGAGCGTGTTAGTATTAGCCAAGTACTTCCAAATGAATGGGCAGTGTGTCGTGGCGTTTTTTCTCCATCTTGTTTAATTCAAACCACCAGATAATTCAATCACTTTTGTTGATCTCGTCAGGGTTGAATTAACGTAAGTCGAATATATTAGCTTTCTTAGTATTTTCTGGATCTTCAAGAGTTCTTCTCCACATACAGAGTGTAGTGGATACAACTAGCACCTTTGTTGCACAGAATGTGTTTGCTATATCAGAAGGTTGTTATAATTTGAGTGGCCCTAAAGATTACCCATAAAGAACTGAATAAGGTGCAGAATAGACACTTTATTCCCAAAAATGATGTGTACTGCACTTACTGGCTCAAATTGGTGATTGAGGTGTATTTCAGTTGTTTTGACCCGATAATGGTACTCACTCAGTGAGTCTATGAACATGAAGCTTAAAGGGAAGCTGAAAAGGTTTTAGAATTGGAAGATTTGTGGAGGTTTGGAAGTCTGACATAGTGTAATTAAACTCCTGCAGTTATTTTCTCGATTATGCATTTCCCCTAAAGCATCAACATTCTTAAGAGAATACGCACCCCCAAGGACCACCCGAGTCGCATCGTATGGTTCCCCGCCCACGTCAATATGGGCGACCAGGCACCCCCGAACCTCAACGAGGTAGCCCACCGCAGAGCGCGAGAGCTGACGGACCGCGCACGGCCGGCCTCTCGGGAAGACCCCCGAACCGAACGAGACAGACTGACCATATACAACGGCATTACAAAGGTGTACCAACCAGCCAGAAGAGCAATCCCACCACCACACAAAGACCTAAACAGGGCACAAGCAGTGGCACTACGTCAACTGCAAACAAAAACCTTCCCGAACCCATTTCACCTCAAACGGATATTCCCCGCAGTACACAAAGAAGACACATGCAAGATATGCAAACAGGAAATGTCTACACTCAAACACATGCTATGGGAATGTAACGCTCAAGACAAAAACGAATTAAACTCCGAGACTCTATCACTGAGGTGGGCCGCCGCTCTGCGCAGCTCCGACCTCAGCGACCAACTCTGGGCTGTCCAGCAGGCCCGCGAGGCGGCGCTGAGACAAGATCTCGACGTCCCGTCGTGGGAGACCTTAGCCCGGGTCGTCAAAACTGCAGGACAACTCAATAAAGTTATTACCATCCATTCATGCGCGTAGCAGCACCGCCATCGCCGTTTAAATTTTTGTTGTAAATTCCGCCTCCTTTGCATGCCGAGCGTAGCGGTGAAAGACCAGGCACGAGGATGACGTGAATACAGGGGTCATGTGAACGCTCTATTTGAATCACGCTTCTCGCCGATACCAGAGATGACGTCACGATCATCTTTTCCATCAGAGCCCATTAAACGACCCGCGGCATCTCCTGCAGATGCTGCGGCCTGTTTTTGCTAAATTAAAGCAACTAGGGGTGACTTCTGGCCTTGTTAAACTATGATTTTTGTATTCAGGGGGTGAAAAACCATAATAATTAGTTGAAAACTCGATTTTTTTTTTTAAGTGCTTCAGCTGCCCTTTATGGCAGTCTATGTCGAGGCGAGGGGCTAATCACTGCGGCTGCGTTATGGCTGATCTTATTTCATGATGCTTAACAAATGCCCACATTGCCACTGGGAAAAAGGTAACTGCTCTGATTCGTACAAGAAAAGCGTGCAACCTCACATGTTTCTTGCTTGCACTCTTTCCTGGTGTTTCTGTTGCTGGAATCTCTGCCTGGTTTCACTTTTCAAGCAGAGGATGAGCGAGAATCTCCTCCACTGCCTCCACAACCACGCACATTTGACATTGGGGACCTGGTGTGGGGCCAGAGCAAGGGCTTTCCCTCATGGCCGGGCAAACTGGTGCGACCAGACCAAGTGCGGGGCCACCACATCATCTCTGAAGATGGCAAGGTTGGCACCTTGCGTTTTGTTTACCTGTGTCTATGTGTGTCTGTCATTTTCATTGAGTGTAATGGAAAGGCCTTAAGCAGCAATGTAGTTAAAGTTGTTGCCTTCTGTGCTTTTCTGAAGCACACTTTCATTTTTTCATTCAGTGCACTGTACCGTAAACCTTTATTACAACAAATCCAAATGAAGTGGAGGTTCAAAGGGAAAAGGAGATTTGAACTGAGAACAGTGGTCACAGAAAAGGTGTCTCAGCATGGAGCCTCCAGCCTAAGACAGCTATTGTTGCACCATTGTTGATTTATATTAACAACGTCAGCTGGACAGCGAATAAATTTCACTGTAATCAATTCTTTATCGTGTGTAGTGGCTTTGGAACAGATGTATTGCAATTCACCCGAAAACCACCAGTATAGTTGCAGCCGACTTTCTTCACACAATGTGATAAGAAAAAGCCCCAAAACGAATCTTGCCATAACAATATTGGCTGAGACTCTTCACTGTCCTGTGCTTGCTTATTGTTTCTTTTTCTTTCACTGTTCCATGTAATGTAATGCCTAGCAATGGGTCCGAATCATAGTTGCTGTCTGTGAGTATGTTAAACTGTGAAATGAGAAATATGGTGTAGTGGTTAAATTTATAATGTTAACACGGTATGTTGCTGGGCCAGTTGCGCATGTTGACTGGTTTGGCCAGCATAACGTTACACAAGGATGACAGAAAGAAAACAGAAAAAAAAAAGAAGTGATATTATTGTTTATTTTCGGTCATCTTTGTGTAACTTTGTACTGGTCGAACCAGTCATCATGCGTTCAAGCATATTGTATCTGCATGTAATATTTCTTTCTTTAACATGTACGTGGGGACAGCTCTGGGTGCAATGGTTTGGTGACCACACCTTCACCCAAGTGGAGCCGGAGAAGCTGAAGACCTTGTCTGAGGGGCTTGAGGCTCATCACCGGGCACGCAAGAAGCACCGCAGGTGCGTGTGTGTGGAAAAGCCTAACTATGTTTGATTAATCCAAACTTATAGCAGCTATGCATATTGGTAAAAAAACAAAAAACAAGTATGTATGTAGTCATCCTAAAGATTAAGTTAGGCGCGGACACAAAGAATACGACGAAGCAGCAGGGGAACAGGGCTACAGAAATAAAAACACAGCCATTCCTAATGGCAGTAGATCTGCACACAAGAATAGTAGTTGCACGCCCGAGAGCGCAAGATGCAAACAGTGTGATAGCTCTTTTTAGCCGGGAAATGTTTAAGAACACGAAACACGAAAGTCATAATATCAGACAATTGAGTGGTTCGAAAGTATACCATCAAAGACAGTATGTCCTCACAAGAAAAAGTTATGAAGTTTCTTAGTGTTTTTTTTTTTTTTTTCCTCTCTGTGTAACCCTATGTGACCATTCCAATGTGGCATTGTAGTTGTAGTGCCCACTCTACTAACTTGCTGGGTCTTTCCTTTTTTTTCCTCACAGTTCTTGATTTATTATGAAACAGCATTTTCGCCACCTTTTGCCCAGGGGTCGCAAGCTGAATGGCAACCTGGAAAATGCCATTCAGGAGGCCATGATGGAACTGGACCGACAGACTGGCACCGTGCTTCCCTGACCATCACACCTCCACTTTTTACTGCTGCTGTCATCACCTTTCATGTACTGCACTCAAAATGAGCTGCTGTGCCCTAGCATGTGCTAGGTCCTGCTTGGCGATTGTACAGTGGCACCAGATGGCTTTCTTGCTGAGTTGTAAGGATTCTTTCGTTATTCTATTAGCACTAAAAGCCACCTTTGTACTTGGGTCTGGTTGTTCTACCCCTGATGTATTTGATGCTCATTATAACTGACTGATATCAACTCGATGTTATGGACAGATCAATATCAAAAGGACAGTCATGACTTGATGCATACCTATCTGTGCTAGCTGTGCAACTGCAAGCTTTCCTGTCACCTCCCCGTGTTGCTTGCTGCTTGAAAAACCTCAAGATCTGGCCGCAAGAAAAATGTGACGGAGCTTGGCAGTACGTTTTGGTAACTGCACATACTGAGACAATAGCATAGGTAAGAGCAAGATGTCAAAATTCATACACTGTTAGAATCAAGAAAGAGAGTAAGTAAGACAGCAAGATCAAAGAAAGTGAGGAGTGATATCAGAATGTCGGAACTCTTGTCCTTCTCACTTTAACACATGCATGCAATGTGCCGTTTGGTGCCACTGTCCAATCAGGAAGCATGCTTTCTGGCCCGTGCTCGTGGCATTAAAGCTCATGCTGAGTGTGATGGTTCACACACATACTTGTGCAGCTTCGTTCCCCAGAAGTGTAATTGCCTCTTGTTTTAGCTGTTTAGCTCCGAGCCATTCATTGTTCCCCCACCAGCTTAACTGCATTTGTTGTCTGCCTCAAGGAGTATTCACTAATGTCTTGGGAGAGGAACTGTAGTGCTTCGAGGCTGATGACATTGCATCAGAACATCTAGATATATTGATTGAACTATTTTCTACCCTAGAGCGTCTAGTGTTGCATGATGCTAAGGAAGCAGGGGCAGGCACTCATTCATCGTGACTATAAGTTATGGCAAAATGAGTTGAGGCCCTGTCGGTCACCTGAGTTGCTTGTGTGGCGTATGTGATAAAGCAAATGCAGTTACCGAGTGATTTTTTGGATATGAAGGGGTCTGCGAAAATGTCCGAGTAATGGGGCAGTCCAAAAAAGCAGGATTTCAAGTGTAAAATAATTTTCTTGATTTATACAACACAAAGTTTGGCAAATTTATTTACAGAATTTTGCTCGGTGTTCTGCTTTGTGCAAATATTAATAATAAACTTCGGTTGTCACAAGAGTCGATGAGCAAGGTTACTGTTTCCTGCCAAATCAACGAAACTATCTTTGCAGCAGCTGTTTGGAATTGGGAAAGCTGGCAAATCAGCTTGCCAACAAAAGTGAAAGTATGGGCAGCAACCCGAATGGCAACAACTTCAACCACGTTTGACATGTTTGCGACAATATGTGCACAGATCATGACCAAAAAATTTAGCAACACACCGAGCCGCATTCAAAATTTCACTCTCCTTTATGCTTTGGTTCTGTGGCAAAAGTTATGCTGCCTCAGGGATGTCTGAATGCTTGAGCATGTCTGAAAAATCTGTCGGGGACTGTAGTAATGCCTCCAGCAAGAGTTAAATCATAAGAAAGGGTGCGTAGGGGTGTCACTCCTGTAAGATGTTCGAGGTTGACTACACTGGGGATTTCTTGTGCAAACTTTTATGTAGATGCATCAGCCAGCAAAATGTTGGAGTGTTCTACCATAACTTCTTTTTATGGTGACTTTTGAGCACATCTACCAGGCCGTCAGACAAATTGTTTCAGTGCTCTTGCTGAACATGGAAGTCTTACTCAATTTTTGTGATGTGCCTATGAGAAACACTGAAAAATGTTTTCCTATTTATTTATTTTTATTAAAGAAAGCTGTGGGCTAGTAGTGAGTTTAAACTGTATAAGCATCACTTTATGAAGTGCCAGCCCTGCTTAATATTGTCTTAATTTATTCCCTTTATCAACGTTGGATTTTTGTTTCATTTTAGTCATTGTTGCAAGCTGCTGTGTTTCAACTACATTTGAATTCTGGTGTAAAAAGAAAAATATTTTATAGCTGGTGCATTATCAGCCAGTCATAGCTCCAGGTTCTCCCCAAGACATTATTGAAGACTCTGTGTTCATTCCCCTCCCTCTCCCCTCCAATCCCACATCCCGTTGCTTTCAATATGTAGCTTGTAGAGAAAAGGTTGAGCTTGCTACACATCTGTACAGTAGAGATTTTGAGAGAACGACAAGTTGATGAATATAGAGAAGGAGTAAGAGAAAACTATGAAGAGTGGAGATCTTTTTATACAGAAGCTATATAAATATATATATATACATATAAATATATAAATATTATAAATATTATATATATATTATATATGACAGCGTTGCTGTTGACGTTTGCTGTTCGTCGTTTGTTCGGTCATTCTTTTTAACCTTTTTTTTTTTTTTTGTCGCAGGACACCCACTTTCCCTGTTTCAACCCCCCCCCCCCCCCTACATAAACTTCCTGCCTGTTGAGGACAGTTGGTCCTAAAAATTGTTTTTACATTTTACATTTTTCCTGCTGTGAGATTGAATGATGTGTTGAAGGTGGTCAGAGTGATGCTCAGTGCTGGATTTTGCTTGTTTTTGGTTTAGCTTTTCGTGCAGAAGTATACTAATCTTAAGGTGGTTGATTCCCCCTGCTTTTTGTGTCGGAGGCTTGCTGAAGAGTGTGACAGAGAGGGGCAGCCATAAGTTGTACTTGAGCTCTGCCAGTATGCGGATTTTTTAAATGTGGTGTTGCAGCCTTTCTAAATTGCCCTTGAAATTTCTCTAAATTGCAGCATATTCTCAATGAGAACACCACCGGCTGCTTGGGATAAAAGTAACTTGATTTTGCATGTGCAAAGAAAAGTAGTTGAGAGCAAGTAAACATTTGATTTGTGCTTTAGGGCTTTGCAGCCATGATCAATATGAGAGGGAACAATGAAATCGTTTTGAATCAGCAATTGCTCACAATATAGGATATTCAAACATGATGTGTAAACATATACCAAATAGCTTTTACATTTGGACATTTTGTCTCGTAGAACTTATATATGTTCGACTCAGTTGTTGAATCACTGTTAGCTGTTGAATGAAAATTGGGGTGTTCCTTATCAGATATATTGCTTACGGAGATGCATTTGGCATCTGATATTGACGGGGCATGATAGCTTGGAAGAAGCTGAATATTTGTACGGTGGGAACAAACAATGCGGAAATTAGGTTTGCAGTCATGACTAGCACATAGGGTTGATGGAGTTATGTGCTTTTTCACTGGCTGCAAGTGAAAACTACATGGTGATAAAGCTTTCTTTTGGAAAACCCACACTTCATAAACGTTTCATACCGGCTTTACAGTTGGTGAAATGCATCCAAAAAACCAATTGAATCGTACAGTTCCCAAAAATGTATGAAATTTCCTGCTTTTATCTTGCACCAAATTTTTTCACGAATATGCTGGCGCTCAATATTTTGTCTCAAATATAGTTCACTTTCGCCTTACTCCAAAATAAAAGTGCAGTTTATTTCTAGCCAGCAAAATAAGGCCACTGTGACTGCGGCATTGACAAGTAGTCCTTATCTGTGGCATTATTGGTGCAAATTGCAAGGATAAGTGCAGCTCATTATCAGGAGGTAAAGGGTTCAGCTTCAGGCTACGAATAGAGTGATGGCATTGGGATACCAAAGTAATACGCACAGCTGTGTTTTTGATGCTATCAAATTCATTTTGTTGCTGAAATGCCATCCTGGTGGTCCACTACGTTAAGGCTGCACCTTAGAGGGTGTAAGGCTCGCACCATATCTTATTGTAGCTGAGTAACGAGTCGTTTGTGTCATGCGAGGAAGCCGAACAACCAGGACACGTGAGAGGCTTGTGGGGAAGACGAACATCAAGGTGTTCGAGAGAGTCTAGAGTCGCCCCACACACAGTTAAAAAAATGTTGCTGCTATCCCACGTTGCACCATTTTCTGAAAGTTTTGTCACTTTAGTGCTTAGCTATTTTTGCATTACGTTGCTCATTTATATCTAATTACACCAAACTCTTAAGCAAAGATACTGTGAAGCTCATCATTTTTCAAATTGTGGTACTTAATTAAGATTGAATTGTCTTTAGGCTAATGTAATTGAAAATGAGTGTTGCTACTAAATGACTTGAGTCGAAGGTAGTCTTCTTAGTACATCAGTGGTGTGATCAGTTTTGAATGAATAGTTTCATCCTAAATTTGCTGTGGGGATATAATCCACACAGCATGCTGCACAGTGAGCAGGCTTAGTAAAACACCACTGGCCACAAATCTTTTAAGTCATACTTTTCACAGCTACATCAGAGAAGAACTACTGCTCTCACTTTTCAGTATTGGCTTTCTTATTTGGAGTCACATGTTGGACATAAGCACCAATGTGCACATGTTTCACTGGCATTCAGTGTTGGTTCACTTGAGTGGCAGCCATGTTTTCACCACATCCACTTTTTCGGTGTTGGTGCTTCCATGTTACACTGTGCAGTGAACATAGTGTAATTTCTGCTGAATTGTGTTACATGCTGCTACCGGTGAAAATAAATGCCCCGTGATACATATTATGGCTTGAAAACAGCACTGTTATCACGCAGCATAAAATGGACACACTGATGTTTGGAATGTGGCGCAAAAAAAAGCATTGAAATGCATTCACTGTGGTTGCTGCTTAAACTTGAATCTCAATTTCTGACAAGGTTTCTGCCTTGCTAAAAGCTTTGTTGAAAATGACTTAGTGATGCCTTTAAAGTGGCGGTAATGCGAAGTTTTGACGCCTTGATGTCTGCTTTACTTTTTATTGAATAATGAATTCACTGTCATTAGGCAGAGCAGTAAACATAATAGTATGCACCGGTGGCCTCATATGATTTCTACCCTAAAATTTAGCGTTGGTTTGTGATGGCAAGGATTAAACTGTAACATCTTTTGTAGGTATGGGACATTAGGACAGAGGTGTCAGAGGTGATATCAGTTAACACAACTGTGACCGCAGACTACCCTGTTGCCCGCTCATCTCCATGAGGGGTCATGCCACCTCATATTATTTCACACCTTGAAATGATGATGCAGTTGCAACGCTATCAGCAAGTTCCACAGTTTGAGCCAGCTCAGATTCCACATCTTTGAAACAGAATTGTCAAATCAATCTTTGAAACTAATCTCAGTGCCTCTTCACTCAGCTAAGTTCATTCTTGTTTTCATAAAGTTTGAGTGCAGCTGGTAGGGACATGTTGCTTTTTTTCACAGGTGCATGTCTTAGTATTTGTTACCAAGGTTTTACTGAGTGATGATCATAGGCGCTGTGTGAGTCAGAAATGCGAGAAGTTACTGTCATCTTGCTTTATTTTTATCATATATATTTTTTTTTCATGTCTGCTCTACTAGTGCTGTCCCGAGTGCCATGAATTGCCGTTCGTAACCAAGTCCTGACAGTACTTCGTTTTAGTCAATCTCTGCTCTTCACCGAAACAGGTGGCCACCCTCTGTGCTGCTTTCTTCACTGACTCCTAAACCTTGACATCAGGACTGAAGCAGTACCTGTGGGAAAGCATGTTGATGGGAGATGTTGTGCGAATAGTTGTATGTTTGACCTTTCTGTGACGTTTTTTTTTAACCGAGGGATGGGTCGGTTGGAACTTGGTTGTTGAGCCTCTTGGCATGTGGTTTTGTTTTCGTAGCCAGCTGTTTCTGTTTGTTTGTGGATTCTACACAGGGACTGCAACTGAACTGCACAATAGGGCTTCCCAGCTCTGCACATGCCGCTGTGTGCACACATACTGTGCACACATACCATGTTTTGAAAGAGGTTTGCTTTTTTTTTTTCACATCCTTTTTTTTTTTTTCCTGTTCTGTTCTTTCTCTGGCAGGAATGTTGGAAGTGAGATGCTATTTTGTTTTACACAGTACAACAATAAAAAGAGATGGAAAGCAAGATTTCTTGTCTTTATTGGCAATGGACTGGCAATGGTCAAGTCTGCATGGCACGGCTTAACCTCGTCAAAGGTGTCTGTATCTACAATGTGCAGCGGACTCCAATACGAAACCGAGCACCTAACAGTTATGCAAGGATTACAGCAACAGTCTTGAGGCCTTTATTGCTAACATCGGCTCTCGTGTGCTGAGAAATGTAATTTTTTTATTAGGTATGTTCATTTTCACATTTTCTCACCTTGTATGGGCAGTCACGTTCAATATGAGCTGCAACAATATTTGTCTATGGGTCGAAGGGGCCTGAAGAAAGCACGACAGAGCTGTCATGTAAAGAGATTGGAGAACACTGATTTTCCGAAAGCCCGATTTACCGGACATGCCCGATAATTCGGATGGCTTCGAGCCACCACCACCACGTACCCTATAGAGTCAATGTATAAGAACATCTGTCTTCTTCTTTCTGGGGTTTTACGTGCCAAAACCAGTTCTGAATATGAGGCACGCCGTAGTGTTGGGCTCCGGATTAATTTTGACCTCCTGGGGTTCTTTAACGTGCACTACAACGCAAGCATACGGGCGTTTTTGCATTTCGCCGCCATCGAAATGCGGCCGCCGCGGCCGCGATTCGATCCCTGAAATTTCGGACGCAAGAACCCTTCCCCACCAGATTTTCCGAACGTTTTGCGGTGACCGCAGGTCCGAAATGCCATTAATCAAGGCCAACACCGCCACCATTTTTATTATCTCGCCGCCTCGAACAATGCCTCCCTCGAACCGCGGCACTCTCGCACGCAGATTTGCTGGCAGCCGTAGCCACTACCGCGGCGACGCTAGGCCTAGCTGCTTCGACGTTCACTAATTTAAGCTTCTTGCCGTTCGGTGCCGTGTTTTACAGCGAAAGCTGTATACTGGCTAGGCGAAACGAAAAACCGTTCGTCCCATTTATCGCTAGACGTCTCCATTGGCTGCGCCGTCAGTTACGTCGTTCTCTACGCCGCACCCAAGCGCGTGCGTCATTGGCAGCTCCGTTAGTGACGTCGTTCTCTGCGTCGTACCTGCTCTGCCCGCAACGCCGGCTCCTCGGCTCGCCGTTGTCGCATGCGTTCGATATTTCGAGTTAGCTCGGCGTCGTGGTTAGCAGCATCCGCCCGCCATTGGCGCTTGCGTTCCCACTTCTGATGCACGTGCTGAGGCCAATTTACGCGATGTATAAGTGGATATGCGCAGAGTAGCTACCGGGAAAAAAAAGAAATGTTGGCTCTCCCGTAATCGAGAGTAGATGTAAGCATGAAATTGCAACCGGAAAAGCAGATTGGTGCCGCGACGCAGGCCTGAAAGCTTACTGAGCCGAAATGAAGCTGTTTTGAACTGAACCTTGTAAGTCTCGTCTCGGCTTAACAACCATCCGCGCCGCGCCAGACGCTGCCGGCCTGGCGCCATCTCTCGAAGGAGGCGGCACAAAACCCGCGTTGCGGAACTCACGGATCGCTGGCTTTGGAAAGAGCACAGGCAGCCAATGGCGCGCCGACGGGCGAGGGGGTTCGTGTGTTGTAACCCCCCCGACGCGTCCAGCCCCACCACTTAAACGTGTACCTTCAGTGCTCTTTTCACATTGTCATTACAATTCAGGAGGTGGCTTGAGGTCTAATTTTCCCTGATTAACAAAAACACTCTATCACTGTCTTGTATTCATTCATTCACTATTAAATTACTTTGAGTAAAATGCTGAACAAATAAACATCGTCATCATCCTTGGTTTCATTAAATTATTATAATTATTAGGCATTTCATTTGCTGTTGGATTCATCTAGCTAAATGAAGGAAATTGCATATTATGCAAATTGCTTGCTCCCCCCTGGCACAGATCTTAGGTGCGCTACTGCAGGCAGCCCTGTGTCAGCGCCAAAAGATGACAAGTGTATGGTGCTCTGTATCTGCTTTTTGAACGTCGCTATTGGAAATGACAAATTAAAGTTTAGCACATAAGAAGTTACAGCTTGAGCAATATTGTACAAACATTAGGAAGAAATCGGAAGTAATATTTTTTTGTAACTTCTTTTGGCAGTATTGTACAAACATTAGGAAGAAATCGGAAACAATATTTTTTGTAACTTGTTTTGGCAGTAACTAACGTATGTAATGCGGTCCTGTACAAGGGGTTGGGGGCCGGAGACCGCATTTTCTTAAATTTTGACTGGTTGCCTGGACGATCCGCTTTGCTCTCGCAACGATGCCCGGATGTTCTTGCAGGTTCCCATTTCGTTGTCGCGCCCATTCTCGTCTTAAGTGCCGGGACCTTCAAGAGACCTTGAGCGAAAATTCCGAGCCGTTCGCTCAAGGTCTCTTTAAGGTCGCCGACAACGGCAGCTAAAAGCATTTCATACTTAAAAGGTAAGCCTGGTAAAATGGCGGTACAGGTGGATTCAATCATTCTCTTCTATGAAAGGCTGTAGCGTACGGCGCATTCTTCACTTCCCCTGCTGATGCACGTACTTATCCCAATTTATGCTATGAACGGATATTTAGAGTGCTCTCGCAAAAAAAAAATAAAAAAAAAATAAAGTAAGCCTATATGCTGTTCAAGGCGGTGCAGGTGGATTTAATTATTTATCTTCTCTGAAAAGCGCTTGTACGGCGCATTTTTGCGATATGTATAAGCGGATAACCGCAGATTAGCTTTCGCAAAAAAAAAAAAAAGTTAAGCCTATAGCCTATTAATATGGCGGCTCACACGTATTCAATCAATTCTCTGAAAAGCTCTAGTACGGTGCATTCTTCACTCCTCTGATGCACGCTGATGCCAATTCATGCGATGTATGAACGAATATGCGCAGATTAGCGAGAGAGAGCAAGGAGAGGAAAGGCAGGGAGGTCAACCAGACTAAAACCCCTCCATCCACGCGCCACCGCCGCTTTTGCTAAGTAGCGCTAGAGTGACCTAGTAGAGCCAACCTTTCATGTGCGCCGCTGTTCCCTGATTCGCCGCTCAAACCAGTTCCGCTTCCGCAGTTTCCGCTTCCGGGGTTTCCGTTTCCTGTTTTTCTACTTCCGGGATTTCCGGTTCCTCGTCCCAGCTTCCGTTAAAAACGGAAGCTGGGACTACGTAAGTTCCGCTTGACGCCGGAAACTGTTGGGGGTGAGCGAGGGAGGAGCGTGGAGGAGGAGGGGTTGGCGGTACTTAAACGGGTCAGCGAAAACGCGTGTGGATGAGCTTTAAACCAGACAAGCGTCCGGTTTGCTACCCTGGGTAAGAGAAAGGGAGAATAGAAAGTGGAAAAGAGGGAGAGAGAGAGTACTGAGTACACGTGGGACTATGCGCAGGGACACATAAGCGGTCTCTTAAAAAGGTGCACTTCAAGTAGTGTACTAGTGCCGGCATCGCTTTTTGTGCCAGTGACGGGTGTAGTCACGGTCCGAGAACAGTCTCGAGTCCAGTCGGTTTGAAGGTGTCCTGAGAGGGAGGCGTTGTGCGTCGTAGCGAGGACAGGTACACAATAGGTGCTCGGTGGTTTCCTCGCACATACAGGCGTCGAACATCGGGCTCTCGGCCATTCTCATACGATATGAGTAAGCGTTCGTGAACGCCACTCCCAGCCACAAGCGGCACAGCAAGGTTGTTTCGGCGCGGGAAAGGCTAGATGGCAGTTGTAGCCGTAGCAAGGGGTCCAACTTATACAATCATACAGATTAGCTTTCGCAAAAAAAAAAAAAAAAAAAGTAAGCCTATATATGCTGTTATTGGCGGTGCAGGTTAATTCAGTCATTTTTCTTCCATGAAAAGTTGTACGGCGCATTTTCCCCTCCCCCTGCTGATGCACGTGCAGAGCTCAATTTACGCGATGAATAAACGGATATTCGCAGATTATATCTTTCGCAAAAAAGGGTAAGCCTTATAGGCTGTTAAAATGACGGTGCAGGTGGATTCAATCATTTATCTTCCATAAAAAGTTCTAGGATGGCACCCCCCCCCCCCCCCCTGCTGATGCATGCTGATGCCAATTCATGCGATGAATAAACGGACATGCGCAGATTAGCCTTCGCAAAAAAAAAAAAAAAAAAAAGGTAAGCCTATATTTTGTTAATATGGCGGTGCAGGTGGATTCAGTCATTTTTATGAAAAGCTCTAGTACGGCTCATTTTCCCCTCCCCCTTCCGATGCACGTGCTGACGCCAATTTATGCGACGACTGAACGGATATTCACACATTAGGCTTCGCAAAAAAAGGTAAGACTATATAATATGCCTGATAATATGGTGGCGCAAAGGGTTCAGTCAATTATCTCCTCTGAAAAGCTCTAGTATGGTTCATTCTTCACTCCCCTTTCTAATGCACGTGCTGAGGCTAATTTACGTGTTGATTAAACGGATATGCGCAAAGTAGCTTCCGAAAAAAAAAGGTGAGCCTATAGGCTGTTAAAATGGGGATGCAGATGAATTCCATCATTACTCGTCTATGAAAAGCTCTATAGTACGGCGCATTTACCCTTCCTCCGGCTGATGCATATGTTGAGGTCAATCTACGCTATGAATAAACGGATATTCGCAGAGTAGTTTCCGGAAAGAAAGGTAAGCCTATGGGCTGTTAAAATGGCGGTGCAGGTGGATTCAGTCATTTCTCTTCCATGAAAAGTTCTAGTACGGCGCATTTCCCACGCCCCTGCTGATGCGTGTGCTGAGACCAATCTACGCGATGAATAAATGGATGCCCACAGATTAGCTTTCGCAAAAAAAGGCAACCCTATAAGCCTGTTAATATGGCGGCGCAAATGGATTCAATCGATTCTCTTCTCGGAAAAGCTCAGCTAAAATACGGCGCCTAATTCACCCCCCCTGCAGAAGCACGTGCTGAGGCCGATCTACGCGATGAACAAACGGATATCCGCAAAGTAGCTTCCGGAAAAAAAGGTAAACCTATAGCTTGTTAAAATGGCGTTGCTGGTGGATAACTCATTTCTCTTTTCTGGAAAGCTCCACTATGGCACATTCTGAACTCCCCCTGCTGAGGCCAATCTACGCTATGAATAAATGGAGATCTGCAGATTAGCCTTTGCAAAAAAGGTAAGCCCATAACCTGTTAATATGTCGGCGGAATGGATTCAATCAATTCTCTTCTCTGAAAAGCGCTTTAGTACGGCGCATTGTTCGCTCACCCTGCTGAGGCATGTGCTGACGCAAAGTTATGAGATTAATAAACGGATGTCTGGCAGCGGCAGCGCGGCGACGTACGCACGTCATTTAATCAACATGTGTGAATTTTGCAGAGGCCGGCGCTTCTCCTGATACCTGACCAGGACTGATCTGCATGAACCGCCAACTACTTGAGTAATCTCAGCCTTCTATCGCTTCTGTCTTGGGGGCGGTGTTTCACTGGAGAGCTAGTTTCTCTCTGGCACTGGCAGCGGCGACGTACGCATTCAATCAACTTGTCAGGATTTTGCAGGTTGGTGGAATTTCTTATTTTGTGCTTTAGCATATAACTCCTCTCCGGTCGACGCTGTTCTTGCCACGATTTTTCAAGCTTGTATACGGGAGCCTGCGCTGGCGATGTAACGCTAAATAAACCAGCTGCTCTCAGAGCTGCACTGGTGGCTCGTGCTGGGCACGCACTCGTGCCACTGCTGCCGCGTTCGCCGTCGTCGTCTGCTTCCAGAGCTGGCTGCGTTGCAGCTAGTCATTCCATCGTAGAATTTCACTTCTGTTGTCGTAATGGGGAGGCCGCGTTTGCGGGGGTATGAGCCATTACTTAAGGGGGTATGAGCCATTGTCTTACGTAACGGACAGATTTAATTTTGAAGAAAGTTCATGGAAATTCATCCAGATTGAATGCGCTCTGGAATCGGACGGACGGATGGACGGACGGACAAATAAACAAACAGACAAACAAACAAACAAGCTGACCTGTCCAATCTACTTCTTTGGCACGGCCTTTCAAACGTTCTAAGTACAATGTTATAACTATCCTGACTGACTTTACAGCTACTACAGCAACCTTGATAGATCTATTTATAACAAATTCTACTAACCTACTGCACCATGGTCGATTAGTATCACTATTAGTGTTCATTTGCCAATTTTGCTAATTATTGCTGCAGAAATTAAGCAGAGCTACCCAGTGAAATCAGACACTTATTTCCAAGACATAAATTCACAATCTCTCTCTTGCTTTCGTGACGAAATAAGCTCGTTAAACTGGAATACCATACTTTCGTGTTCATCGCCTGATAAGGCGCAGGACCGTTTCAGTAACATCTCGTGCTCAGTATACCAAAAGCATTTTCCTTACAGGCATGTAAATAAACCTAAACACGCTCGCAAACCATGCGTCTTCTCTTACCGTGCGTTTGTGATAGCCGTGACCCAGACGCGTTAAACGAGTTTAAAGATACTGAAATAACCTTACTAAATTGCAAAAACAAGCTGAACCCAGTGGCGCACCGACGGGAGGGAATTTCGGGCGTTGTAACCCCCCCCCCGCCCCCCCCCCCCCCCCCCCTCGGGGCGCGTCCAGCCCCACCAGTCCAACGTGGACCTTCAGCGCTCTGTTCACGTTGTCATTACAATTCAGGAGGTGGCTTGAGGTCGAATTTTCCCTGATTACCAAAGACGCTATATCACTGTCTTGTATTTATTGATTTACTCTTAAATTACTTGAGTAAAACGCTGAAGAAATAAACATCGTCATCATCCTTGGTGTTATTATTATAATTATTAGGCGTTTTATTTGCTGTTGGATTCCTCTGGTTAAAGCAAGGAAATCGCATATTATGCAAAGTGCTTGCTTCCCCCCCCCCCCTCCTTCCACACACACAAAAAGTGAATATCACTCACATGTTACGAATATCAACTCACATGTTCTTTTAAATGTGATACGATTCAGGGTACTACTCATATCAGAAACATTGCAATCTTGCAGCAGAATCAAGCTTTTTGCCTAAATCGATACAATGAACATTAGGAAGTTACGCGCCCACCAACCTTATTTTAAATGCGTAAGCATTTCTATGCTTACTCAACGAGAAAACTGTCCACAGTCCGCCCGTCCGTCCTTCCCGTGAGACGATCGCGCTTTGAAGATATGCGCCGACGCGTCTCTCTTCAACGCGGAGCATGTTCTTTTAAATGTGATACGATTCAGGGTACTACTCATATCAGAAACATTGCAATCTTGCAGCAGAATCAAGCTTTTTGCCTAAATCGATACAATGAACATTAGGAAGTTACGCGCCCACCAACCTTATTTTTAAATGCGTAAGCATTTCTATGCTTACTCAACGAGAAAACTGTCCACAGTCCGCCCGTCCGTCCTTCCCGTGAGACGATCGCGCTTTGAAGATATGCGCCGACGCGTCTCTCTTCAACGCGGAGCGGCAAAAACACAGCGCGTGCAGCTATCAGCAGTCAGCACTCTCTGTCCGCTTCGCGGATCACTTTCAATATACGTACGTACCGCACGGCCGCGCCAGAGTACGTTTGATCGGTGTACGTCCCGCCGCCGGAGTCCTTTGATCACCGTCCATAATGTTTCCGCAAGGATGGACGAGGCGCTAAATAGCGATAACGGTTCATGATGATCGGAGCGTCATCGGCGCACCTGGCGCCACCACCTGCAGTACTTTGCTTGCGTAATCAATGCTCCATGCGCCACTGTCCGCACCATGCAGTTAGTGTCGCCGCAGCGCTGTCGTTTGTACTGGCCGGATGAAATGTCGTAACACTGATAATGACACCGGGCTGCGTGGAGATGAGCAAGCGGCACAATGCTTACGCATACTTTGGCAACTCCCAGAGGATTTCCTGCGTGGAATTTTTTTTCTTGCAAAAGCTAATCTTCCCAAATCTGTTTGTTCACCGCCGCGTAAATTGACCTCAGCACGGGCTTCATCAGGGGGAATGAACAATCCGGGGTACTATAGCGCTTTTCAGAGAAGAGAAATTATTGAATCTAGCTGCGCCGCCATATTAATAGGCTATAAGCTAACCATGTTTTTTTTTTTTTTTTTTTTTTTTGCAAAAGCTAATCTACGCGTACTTGAATTGAAGTTTATTTACCACATAAGTACACTGACGTACATAAGCGGTAGGGATGGCAGAATAAAAGCTGCTTAACGGCAGCTTGAATGGTCCCACCTCCTCGTGAACAACAGGCAACAACGTGGCAACATATTCATTATGCATATTTGTGGCAAATAAAAAAAATACATACAGCAAGAGCAGAAATGTCACAACTTTGAAACGGCAAAGAAATAATTTTCAAGTGGCACACAGAAAAGTTAACATTCATAACAGTATTCGCAGTAATGTGTTCTTGGATACATGGCGTATGTTTTCATCACTTCGTTTGTATTCGTTAAGTGTTGAGGGAAGACAGTAGGAGAGTGTTTGAAGGCCGCAATTAGTGCGTGGGCGCGTAACAGCCCAGCGTTTAATGTACCAATTTAGGCAAAAAGCTGGATTCTGTTGCAAGTTTGCAATGTTTACAATGCGTGCTACATAAAATGTTTTTCCGAGCGTGAAAGAAGCTCGCGAATAATTGCCGCGCGACTGGCCGCTCGAGGCACCTTGCGTGTATTCGCGGGCTTCTTTCACCCTCGGTAAAACTTTTATGTAGCATGTATTGATCAACAGAAATCTGTATCGGGAGTTTTACGCGCAAGCGTAACTGGCCCGCTAGCGCAATCGGCGAATGTCTTTTCGAAGCCGCGAAGGAAGAGGAGGAGGCAGGCGCCTGGAGGGGAAGGTAATCGCGCGTCGGGGAAAGTACGAAGGAGCAACGCCACGACAAACCAACGCAACGTGGGTGAAAGTCTAGGTGACGTTGAGTGAAGGGGAAGGAGAAACGAGAAGCACTGCGGAGGAGGAAGGTAGGCAGAGGCACGCTGGGTTGACCTGTTTGTTTCTTTTCTTTTATGACAGTGACACTGTTCTTTTAATGTTTTAATACTTGTTATCATGGCTAGGGCGCAGCACTAGCGCCAGCCCGTTCTGAAAGGTGAAGCCACATCAACATCAGCATCAACATCGGGGCGCGAGAGAGGAGCCTGGTTGCCGCATGACGCGTTCCTCAGCGTGCGCCACCCACCGACACGCCATGCATTGCGGACGTGGGCCACGCGCAGGCTTCGCGGCGGCGGCGCTAGATGTCACTCGAGTGTTTTAGGGAAGTGCGCAAATTGAGCCCAGCTGCAGTATACGCCTCATAAATAACTCGTTTCGGCAGCGGAAATACGTCGCGTCGCTATATCGATTCAATTCTAATGCTTTGCCGGCGACAGTCCTCGTGAGATTGGTTCTGTCGCTATTTTTTTTTTCTTCTTCTCTACCTTTTTTTTTTGCCGAGCGGCGCATTTCCGGAGGCGGCGTAGCGCGTTCCGCATTGTACGATTTACCGAGTAACGTGTCATGGTGAGTGAGCTAGCAGTGTGATTTACGTCATGGCGTTTTAGCGTATTACCTCGACTCTTCGGCTGGGAGCTGGGTTTCCTTGAGAGGGAGGACGCCTTGCGTTTGGTTTAAAATTTCAGCAGTTTTCGCGGCACGCAGCACTTTAGTACTTTGCAGACATGATCGTCACCACGTGAAGTATGCGCTGCGCTTGTCTGTTTAGAAGGGGAAAACCTGGTGAAGGGCCCGTTAAACATTGCATTGCATACTCGCAACCGCCGTGAGTTTTTTTTTTTTTTTTGTAAATATGAGAGGTTGTGATATTCTAATGTCAGCAGTGATAGTCAACCTGTTCATACTTTGCTGTTAGCGCAAAATTTATGGGAAGAGTTCGTTACCACTCTCCTCATTTTGCCGATGATGTCAGACACAAACGATTGTTTGGTGGACGTTGTGTGAACCTTCGCACCTAAAATATTTCTGGCGTACTCAGAAATATTTTAAGTGCGAAGCACCTTATGCGCCCGGGCTGTCGGCATCTCCTGTCGTAATCGTCGTAGTCGTCGTCGTAGTCGTAGTCGCGGTAAGCAAGCGGCTCGTGCTCGCGCTCGGTACGCGCTCGTGCCACTGCTCCCGCGTTCGTCGTCGCCTTCCACAGCTGGCTGCGTTGCCGCTCATCATTCCAGCGTAGAATTTCACTTCTCTTCTGTCGTCGTAATGTGGAGGCCGCGTTTACGGGGTTATGAGCCATTGCTTAAGGCAGTATGAGACCATTAGCGGTGCATCACTGCATGCTTCGCACTTCCCCAGGTTTCAGGTTAGTGGAGCTGTATTTCGCTCAGTGGATAATTTGACACATACGCATGATTTTTTTTTGGAGGGGAGTGGGCAGGCGGGAGTTGTGCAAGGTATTTTATGCGAGGTTACACAGAACTTTTTTTCTCTTTCTTTTTTTTTTTGAGGGGGGGGGGGGGGCACGTGCCCGGGGTGACTCGCCCTTCTGCGGTTACGTCTCTGAAAGGAGCTTTACTGTATGGAAGGTACTGTTTGTCTACCACTTAAAATACCTCGCTAGAGAAACCTATACGGTGAATAGAACGCGCTATAAAAAAAATTCGGGTAGAGCTAAGTGGCTCTTCCAACCACCTGCCTCCAAAAACGCACACGCCAGACTGCGGTGAGCAACATTTGGTGTCATATGTATACGTATGGATACAGTAGAACGGGGCACGCCCGTTGCTTGCTCTCGTATTTCCTGTAGCATCTTAGACGCGTCGCTCGCAAGGCTATGTATTCCTCTTCCTAACCTGAATGATTGCGAAGTCGCTTGAGTGTGCCACCAGAAAGAGTCAGCGCTTGTGAGGCCACCTCTGTTGCTTGTGTACAAGAACAATTTGACCTTCCGTACCTTCGAGACACGCGTTTTGTTTCATGTATTGTAGAGAGGACTGACATTGGGGCGCGAATATTTCCTGAGCTTTCGGCACACGAGACCTCGCGCGTTTTTATTGTTGTGTTGCAACTATGACCACGCACGTGCGACGACGTCCTAGTGTGCAAGAAATAAACAGAGAACAAAACAAAAATCCTCCATGACATCGCAGCGCCACGAGCATCCGCCTAATGGCGAAATTGCCCTAAAAGAGCAGTAAACCTAATAAAGAGGCCGCGATAAGCGAATTGTGTGACGGGTGCCCCTCGTCGAGTAAGAGACATTGCACTCCTTGGACACGAGTCAGGACGACGTTGTCCTAGGACGCGCTGGAACTGCAAGTACGTGAGTACTGTGGGGAGTACAGCTGCTTCTATGTGCAATACGTGTCACTAAGTCTCCTTATGGGCTGAAAACAAACATACGTCTTTGGTGCACTCAGGATAGTGGCATATAGCATATTGTATACGAGTGAGAACGGCTTTTCCGTGGCTCCAATCAAGTGTGTAAGAGAGAGAGAGAGAGAGATCATTATTTAAAAGCAGGAAGGCTTGCAGGCGCAGAAGTATTCAACTACATGATACTCTGCTAGAGAGGGAGAGAGAGAGAGAGATCCTAAACGAAGAGGGGCAGAAGAAGCTGAAAAAAAATTACGTAGGTCCCAGGCATATGTGTTGGAATCCGTCGAGCGAAACTTTACAGTGAAGCGGTAAATTAAGTACTGTACAACTTACGGTGATGAGGAGGTAAGGAAGGAAAGCTTCGCTTAAAAAAAAAAAAGAATCAGTGCCATTCCACTCTGTGAAGATGGATGACCAGCGAAGCTGTGTATGTGGTGATTGACCGTTGCTCCGGTGAAACGTTCCAAGTTTGCGGAATCGAGGCTCCATGGACGGTTCGCATTTCTTTCTGCCTCGCGGTCCTGGCGGGCAGCACGCTTACGCTTGGCATCCGCGGCCCGCTCATCGTCGGTGGTCTCCTTCCGCCGCTCCCATTCCCTTTTCTGTTCCTGCCGTCGTTCCTGGTAGGCACGCTGCTCTTCCTTAGACCGTACAACACGCGGCCTACCCATTTCACAGTCAGAGCAGAACTGAGGAAAGGAGCCTACGTAGAGCATGGCGGCAGGAGACGGAAGACACTCAGATTGGTAGGCAGTAGTTTGAATATGCGGGATGGCGTACACGTGTATGGTTCAAACGTAGACATGGCCGATGCTGGTCAAAGTGTAGTATCTGCTCTTATCAGCTTAATATTTGATACGGGTTGTATTTATACCCAAGATATTAAACTTACTTTTGCAAGTTGGCGGAATGCTTGAAGCCTGCTTCACCTGCGCCGCGAGTCGGCCCGGTATACGGCACGATCTTCGGGATCAGCCCACGTTTTTGGTCTACGGACATCTTTCCGCTGGAATCCAGCCATATACTGCTTTGCTGTAAAAAAAAAAAAAAAAAAAAAAGACGCACACATAGACGACTTGATTTCTTGATTTCATTCTTGAATTGTAAAAGGAAGTCGGGACCTTTAGTTAAGCCATTACGGCTTTTGGTGCAGGTCCCTCCTGCTAAAGGAAAAATAATCTTGGTTGACTGATTGAGTACTCCTTACCATATTGATTTCACTGCTGGATTTTCATATGATGTACATTAGAGTCGGAATGACAGCTAAAGTTTTGAAAGGGAGCCGATTGATTCAATGTGATCAAACAATAAGTGGAGGGCTTGAAGCTGCATTGATGGAGAGTGCCATGGGCTTATATGTACCGAAGTATGTAAGCGTTAGCACGTAAGCAATCAAGTGTAAGCATTTCATCCCGTGCTGAAAGATAGTTTACGAACTAGGCATGTCCCACTGACACCTACTTGGACTAAACATTAGAAATTGCGGGTCATTTTTCCCGTCGAGCCAAGTTCCGCAATTCTGGTCCAGTGGGATGCATAAGAAGAACAATTTCCTCAAGTGAAGCCAGCGTCAAAAACTAACTCGTATAAAAGGGATGCGTCGACTGCCAAATCCATCGGACATAATCGGCTCACAGTTTTCAATTAACCCTGTGCGTTAATTACTTCCCCGTTGAATACGCCAGCAAACAGTGTATTTTCCTGAATGTTTCGTCACTAGAGTGCCCATTTGCGCGCGGTATCACTTAATGTTTTTCCTTTAGCTATTTAGTGTTCTTCGCCCATTAGAAGAAGCCCATTAAAAGCTTAAAATGGTAATTAAGGCCGCGGCATTGCCCTCGCCCTTGGAAGGTGCAGTTTAGCCTTCGAAGTACGGCGGGAGTTTCGCGCTGACATTGACCCCGATAGTAATAACGAAGTCGCAGTCACCGCTGCGACATTGTCCCATAAGAGCGCGAAGCTGTCTGATAAGGGCACGAGATAAGTAGGGCTCGATGGAATGACGACAGGTTTCATCAGCAAAGCGCGAGGGTGTGCGGAGGCAGACTTCTGTCAACTCCTGCGCCCCAGCGAAAACCACGTTCAAACCCCCTTTTCTTGAGCCTTGGCTGACGAAACTAATCGGGGTCTAGACTGCTCGGACTTAAACACCAGCTATTAGCATTCTTCCTCAATGATCATGGAAAACATCCCCTTCATGTGATGAAACCGAAACTATCCGTTTAGCTATAAGTATACCCAATCTCACTGGACTTGCACATAATGTTGTGCACACTCGCTGCTGTTGCACGTCACCGACGAATGTTCTAACGCGATAGCGATAAGGGCCACGTGTCGCAGAAAATCCGGCGTCGGCGTCGGTGTCGGCGTTGGCGTCCGCGGTCGAGAAAATCATCCCCAACCACGCAGGGCGCCTCCGAATATTTATTATGAGAGCCCTTCGTGTGACGTTCAAGGATGAAATTTTAGAGCGTAGTGTCTGCGGGTCTTTACACTTTCTCTGGCGTTAAGCATTTTGTTGGTTTCGATGAAATACTGTGCTTACCTCGCGGTCCCTGCACACGTGCGCGTGGTTCTAGGTCGTTCATCTACTCGCACCTTTTGCAGAGAAAAAATTTTTACACGCTTCTGAGTGCAAATGTATTTTGAAAAACCGGAATGCACTTGCATCACACATGCACAAATGTATTTTTGCCTTTGCACAGAGACAAGAGACAAGGCTCAGCCATTATTTTTTAGTGATGCGTTCTTATCACACTCCATTAACGACTGTGTCCCTTTCTAGTGCAAATGAATGAAGAATAGACTTGACAAAGGCTGATGCCTTTTAATGCGTTAGCATGAGGAGTGTCAAAAGAAATGTATGTGTGGGAAATGTGGGAAGCCGGTCACGTGGTAATATATATATATATATATATATATATATATATATATAAACCACGTGAGTGAGCGAGTGAGTGAGCGAGTGAGTGAGTGAGTGAGTGAGTGAGTGAGTGAGTGAATGAGTGAGTGAAATAACTTTTATTAGAGGTCCGGCGAGGACGCGAACTCGTCGCGCACCCGGCTAGTCCCACGTCGGGACCGGCAGGTCTAGCCCACCGGCCCCCGGTCGCGGGCACGCCGGACAGCCAGGATTTGCTTGTCTAGAGCGGGGCTACGCAGAAGCGAGTCCCACTCATCCTTGCTGAACTTGGGGTATCTCGACCCGCACTCCCAGAGCATGTGTGCTAGAGTGGAGGTCTGCCCGCAGGACGGGCAGGCGTCGTCGCGATAAACTTCTGGGTAAACTTCGTGCAGAACTGCCTGACACGGACATGTGCCGGTCTGTAAAAGTCTAAGCAAAAAAGCTTGCGCCCGATTCAATTTGGGGTGAGGGGGTGGAAAGACCCTTCTAGACATGTAGAAGAATTTTGTAACCTCGTTGTGAGTAGCGGGAGCATCCCTGTGGCCGTAGGGGATGCGGTACGTGAGGGAAGTGTATTCTCAGTCACTCCGACGAAGGCCGGACCACCGGCCGGAACGTCAGTAAAATAATAATTTTGTTTGTTGTTGTTGTTAAGCGTGTGAACATTTCTTTCATAATATTTTCACCGGGTTCAGCCTCAAAACCTAATTCGCTATATATATACGTGTGTCGAGTAAGCTCCTGGCACTTTGCCAATGTGGTGAACGTGGTCTAAATCGTGAAGCCGGCACCTTAACTCGCTGCGACGTAATGCTGACGCATTTTTGTCGCATTTACCACTAAATCGCCACAGAATTCTTTTTTTTTAATTTGCGCTATGCACACAGATGCCCATCGGAACGCTCGGTAACTTTTGTAGGTCGCGGTTATAAATACCAGCAGGGCGGATACCGGATGGTTTCGAGCCGCTTGTTATGTGCTGCGTGCAGCTTGTCTGCATTCTGCAGTTAGGGTTTTATCTCACTCAGTGTCTGGTACTGCAATGAACGTCCACAAGCAACGCAGTGCGTCCCACATTTTAATGCACTGTGCGTCGCACGCGTCCCACATTGGAAGCTCTTCTATGCAATAGGAGTGCAAATAAACTTTTGCAACGGAGAACACGACTGATATAATGTATAGAAACACATCTGTTTGGCATTCCTTTTTTTTTTTTTTAAAGTGCGAAGTACTTTAGGGGCCCGGGCTGGATAACATATTTATAAATATTCGGAGAGAGAGAGAGAGAGAGAGATAAATGAGATGCCAAATGTATAGGAGGTTAATCGGAAGATAGATATCCAGCTTGCTATACCTTGCACTGGGAAAGGGGAGACAGAAGACAAAGGAGAAAAGCACACGCAGCGAAAGAGAGGGGGTGAAAAAGAGAAAGAAAAGAAACACACGTACACGAACACACACAAAGGAACGCGGGAGTGTCACAATCGTTCATCAGCTAGGTCACTGGACATATTACAATCGCAGCGGAAGCAACAATGCCATGTGCGCACTACATCTCAAAAAAAAAAAAAAAAGGAGTTTTTTTTTTTTTTTTTTGACAAAGGAAGCTAGGGCCCGCTGACGCACTTATCATTCAGGCTTGCTGTTGAGGATACTTCGGTGATCAGCCTAGTGAGATCATCTCGGTGCCGAAGAATGACAAAACACTTTTCAAACAGCGGCACACAACGACACGTGCTTAATGTAGACCTTTATTGTAGAGCCATCCAGCCATCATGTGCTGTCTTCACATTATAGCTGTGTTAACTTAACCTGTCACTTAGACAGCGTCCCGTCTGGCCTATGCAGAACATACCACGTGAAAGAGGAATGTCCGTTCCTTCACGTCTTCGTCGTTTATGCGCTTAACCATTCTTAAGTATACGTCATAGCAACAAGGCCGAACGCGCATGCTAGTATGCTATACGTTTATGCATGCCGTATAAGCAAGGTTTATTGCTATATTATGCAACCGTCGAAGTTGCTCAGACCAGGTCTTACGTTAATGACCAAATTATTCCTCGGAATTTTGAGAATGGTGGCCTGCAAACAAATAAGAGAGAATATTCACAGCGCATGGCTTTTATCATCGTTCTTCTTAGACCGTTCAATATAGAATGTGCAAAATAATACCAGCGCTCAAGCTTGAAAGGGACGTCATTTTTACTGGCGCGGCGCTTTACAGGCAGCGTAGTGGGGCCTGTATGATGTCAGTACACAGATTAAGTTAAAGCTTTGTATTGACATCTTTATGCTTGGTACTGACATCGTTAAGCTTTACCCTGACAAAGCTTAAAGCGATGTCAGTACAAAGCTGTCAGTTAAAGCTTTTAAGAGCACCATAAATATTGGCCACCCGCGTATGTGACGTCACGCCCGAGTTCGTCAGACCCGCGTATAGTTAGAACACGTCCGAGTAGTTCAAACGCAACGCTATACCTTGCTATTGCAGTCAGTGCTCTGGCCTTTGGGCTAAACTGCCAATTTTTCTCAAAAGTGCAAAACGTGCAAAGACGGGTGTGCGTTTTGTGTGCATAGAGGGGCGAATAATTACAATATCGAAACCGAACGTATTTACAGTTCACGAGCGCAGCTCCTTTGCTCATTACCTGATAACTCGCTAAAGTTTTTTTGTTTTTTTGTTCGTCGGTAACTAGACAAACAACGCGATTGTCCTTATCCTTACCAGTTTGCTGCCCCCTTCCCCTACCCCCTCTTCACATTCATCTCCGCTTCAAGGTAGGCTGAACATTCAGTCCTTTAAGTGAACCGATATCGCTCTGCTTGACCCGCCTTTCTTTGCGTCAATAGAGCCACCTATAACGTTCCCCGAGTTACCATGTCGCTCGAAGCGCTTGTTAACATGGGTGCAACTGTTTTTGATGTTCCGCCACACTTGTCAGCCTTCTAAGTGCACATTTTTTCTCGGTCATTTCCTTCGGATAGTGCGGTAGTTTATAAAAACGAACACAAATAGGTTGAATGCAAGTTCCCAAGCTGGAAACTCGACAGCTTTGCTCGTCGCTGCATGGATTCCCTCGCGGACGGATCACTGCAGCGACCTCGTGGTCTCTCTTCCGCCTTTCCTAATGAACAACGTTCCGCGTCACCATTATGAAAAGTTCGTTTCTTCTTCCGTAAGCCATTAACTTACGAGTCGCTTTCCCTCCCCCAGAAGCAGTGAGCAAGGTGTGACACCCACCTTCACGTGGAAGAGGCGGCAGCGGCGGAAGGTACGCGGGAAGCAAGGCAGGCATGCTGCTTGAGGAGGCGCTCCGCGAAGTGGGCGACTTCGGCCGTTTCCAGTGGCTGCTCATCGTCTACCTGTGCGTGTTTGTGGCCCCGCTGCGCGTGCTGCCTCTATTCGGGCACATCTTCAGCCTGCTCGTGCCGCCGCACCGGTGTCGCCTGGACCCGCGGCTGCTGGAGACGCTCGAGGGTCTGAGTAACGCGACCGGCGAGGATGCGGGCCTGTTGCTGGACCTGGCGCTACCGCGGGAGACCGACGGAGCGTTCAGCCAGTGTCACATGTACGACGCCAACTCCACGCTGGCGCTCTGGTTCGACGCCGTGGAAGCGCCGAGATTCGGAAACGCGTCGACCGTGGCTGGAGTCCGCGCGATCGTGCCGTGCCAGTTTGGATGGGAGTATGACTTTTCGTACTTCTACCCCAGCGTGGTTTCAGAGGTGAGGATGCCACATCTTGCTGCGGTATACAAGTCTGTATCCCGTTTGTAACGCGTATGGGTTTCCTTGGTAGATTCGAGGAACAGTGACTCCTGTCAGGCGAATGCTTTTAGTCTCTGTCTTCCCTTGAAGTGTCAAGTTTCAAGAAAATGCATTTAAACTTTAATTTATATTTCAGACAGGCGGATGGCAAGCATTCCATTTTTTCGTCATTTGGTATCTTGGGGAATTCTCACGGGGAAATCGTGGTTGTAAGAACTTTTTTGGGACTTGACTCATGAGCGTTGGCTCTTCGTAGTCAACGTTCACGCTGCAACGATTCGTGAGAATTTCTTTCTTTGTGTGTCTTCGTATTTGCGCTGAAACCTGTATAGCAAAATAACTTTGGAGGCCAACTCGTATCGCGGGAGGTTAAAAAAGAATGCCTTTGTTTCCCCTAACCGCAGCATTGTTTTTAAACACTGGCGCAGATGGACTGGGTGTGCGAGAATGCATGGAAGGCATACGTATCCAACACAGCATTCTGGGTTGCAACAGCCGTCGGCGTGCTCATATGTGGTGACATCAGCGACAGGTACGCTTTCAAAGAGATGGAGGCATTCGTGCTTTCGGACCAGTGTTAATATGCCTGTAGTAACTCCATTAAAAAAATTTAAATATCGGGTCTGTAAAAAATATTTTAAAGTCCGAAGCCCCTATCGCATTCGCATGTTCGGAACATGCCGATGATTATTTATCGCCTCCTTTCTGGTGGCACGGGAACCATTCTATTATTCATTTATTTTTTGCTGCAAATGTTTGAAACCAAGGGATTCTCGTTGTATGGCTGCGTTGCTAGCTAAATATCTGCGTTACGCTTATATACATAGGTTGTTAAACCTGGTAATTTGATTCGAGCTTTATACGTGAAAAAGCAGAAGCCCGAAGACGCAGCGTAAAAGCTGCCAGTTGTAAAATAAATAAATAAATAAATAAATAAATAAATAAATAAATAAATAAATAAATAAATAAATAAATAAATAAATAAATAAATAAATAAATAAATAAATAAATAAATAAATAAATAAATAAATTGGAACAAGCATCAACAAGTCCGGCTGGATATACTAGCGCTGTAGATGAAAAGTAAATATTCGATGGAAAGACAGAGCGAGCGGGCGAACTGTCCGTATGTGTGTTCGTGTATGTGACACAGGATCGGCCGGGTCCCGGTTATGATCGGCGTGAACGTGATGTGCGGCGCGGCCGGCCTGTACACGTACTTCACGGCGGGCTTCGTGAACTTCGTGGTGAGCCGCGTGTTCGTGGGCCTTTTCGTGCTCGCCGTGAGCATCATGCCCTTCGTCCTTGGTGAGCACTGTTTGTCTCCTTGCATGATGTTAACAGGGTTGGGAGAAACTTTATCAGCAGCCGTTTAGGTTTGTTGTGTGTATGTGTGTTTATTCGCGTGGAAGGGTTTTGGCTAGCTAAATTACGATTTGATGACACTCGTTGGGGGCAGTAGCCAAGATGATGGATGACACTAAATTCCCGCGTCGTATGGGAGAGTTGTTGCTTGACTGAAACGGGGGGAACGTGTCCCCGAGGGGGCGTTGGCCAGAGTTTTTACCTCGCTTTGGTGATATGTGCTGCTGTCCCTCTCGTTACATATTTTTTGTCTGTCCAGAAACGGGGAGACGTTCGTTATTCGAAGCGGCATTCATAACGTAGTCCTAAATTTACAAAGCTTCTATTACGTAAGAACGTTTGCTCGTTGGCCATTTTCGTGCGTCTGTCGATGGGCATGATAACGAAAATATCTTAGCGAAGACGCTCAATCTCAGACAGCACTTACGCAAGAGAAATTTTGTGAATATACGAACTCCGTACATTCGCCCCACTCTACTCGACTCGAACATTTGCTCTTCAAACAGCTCCCTATAGTCATAAATCCCCCACGTGTGCTGACCACTCCATACCTAGACCCTTACTGAGCCTCCAATTTTTCAGTGGTTGAGTACGTGGCTCCCGAACGTCGCATGATGGTGCTAAGCGCGTTCCAGTTCTCGTACCCACTCGTGGGCGCCGCCTTTCCCTGGATGGCGTACGCCCTGGCCGATTGGAGGATCCTCACCCTGGTCTGCGCCGTGCCCCCTCTGGCGGCTCCTTTGTTTTCCTGGTCAGTGTGTGACTGCAACCTAAGTGTATAAAAAGAGTGCTTCCGGGATGTTTTATGCAGACAATCATTGGCTTGTCTCGTATTAAAATCCATTTGCGAAAGTTCTTGCAACCACCAAATAAGTACGGGTACGGAATATGCCAAGTGAAGCACTCTGATTTGAAACTATAGTTCCTCTTGCGCTTCTTTTGCATACAGATGCTTTTATGTTTCCCTCCTTCGATTGTGTATTTTTGTGTTTTCTTGTGTTATATAGTTCATTCTAACAGTAGCTCATCATTGGCTCTGATTCAGCAAAGCATTCAATCATATTAGGCGTTTGTGAATATTTGAAATTTTGAATACGAATCGTATAGTCTGTGCTACTCGATTCGTATTCGATTAGGGAATTCGCTGTTCTAAATTGCCAACTATTCGTTTTTTTTCGACTATGTAACGGATAGCAAGACTTATTGAAGTCTCATAGGAGAGATAAAGATGGAAGTGAGAACATCTCCGAATGACTTTGCTGCAGGAGAACTGAGTTCGCTTCACAGGGCCACCAGTTAGTGAGCTAACGTATGGGGCAGATAACTCTCGATAAGTCCAACGCATTCATTAGGAACACGTCATTTAAGTAGTCTAAGCGCTAATTGGTTGTCTTGATCTAGGAAAAGAAATTTGTGGTGGTGTAGTATCCCACTTCTTTTCTTCAACAAACTCAACGCTACGTGCATCTGTTACCTTCCCCGCTTCCCTTTCTTGTTTTTTTTGTTGTTGCTCTCACTGTCATGGTGCCCTAGATAAATTAAATTAATCGTTGTTTCATTTACAACATCCAGATTTGACCGACGCCCATTTACCAACAGCCTTACTTGCATTTAAATATGACTGTAAATAAGCCCTGCAACTTATTCTCGATAAGCCTCTTTTTTGAGCAAGACAACTTCATGAAAACCTTGTTTCACTGTGTTTAGAAATGAGATATGTGATATTCGATTCGATATCTGGAGGTAATTTTCCTCTAATATTAATATTCGATTTGAACCGGCAATTTCAATATTAGAACACCTTTACTTTATATACATTCATCTGTTTTGCTTGCTTGTTACGTTAGTGCTAGCATTCAGCTTTGGTTTATGTTTCCAGCATTTATTAATTATGAAAACACCTAAATTTGTCTTTATAATATATGCGTATGGTTATATCATACACGCGCACAAACCATTCTCCTTCTATATGCACTCTGTTCTTTTACGTATCAAGAAAACTATGTAGGAATGTATGTATGTATGTATGTAGCTGCTAACGCATCACTTTTTTTGCACTCTTCTGCTGTTCCCCCCCCCCCCCCCAAAAAAAAAAAAAAAAAAAAAAAAAAAGAAAGCCGGATATAGAATCCGAAAGGAAAAAAATTACTTTATTTAAAAGTACGAGAACACCCGAAAACTGAGCTTATGTACTGGACCATGCAGTTGGCTATAATCCAGCAAAATGAGTTACTAGCACTATATCGTTATTAGAGTGGGATCATTTACACCGCCTAGCGCTTAGTGACAGAAGTGTACAGTCGCTAAATGCAAGGTGCCAACTTTAGTTTAGCGGATTTGAGCCGCCTTTTCATAGTGGCCGATAGGAAAAGAAAAACGAGAGTACAAGCGTCTCAAATCATTTAGTGGCGAAAGCAAACCATCGAAATTAATTCGCATTTATTCGCAGCCATATCTTCCATGTACACGCAGTGCTTTTGAACGCTAAAGGGACGCTAAAGAGAAAAATAGCCTGTGATGTACTATAGGAAATTGTGCTTATGCAATACCAATAAAGCCACACTTGCTGTGAGAAAAGGCTTGGCAAACCATGCAGATAAGATGCAAGAACGAAAGATGGGTGCCGACGTCGCCTTGAAGCTACTTTATGGATTATGACGGCGCCTACTTAGGGTTAGTTAACTTTTTGTGGAATTTATACTGTGCCACAACGGCACAAAATACGAGATATTTCAAATCTGTAACGTCACGCTGACGTACAGGAGCTGGAGCATAAGCACGCAACTTAGAAAAACGGAGGTTCTGTGTTTATTTTCTCTTCTATAGTAATCAAAGTCTTACCTCGGAATTAACGAAAGTATAATTTTTTTAAAGTACACCTTAGCAGTCTAAACTAATGTTTCTCTTTAGTGTCCCGACGTCGGACGAGTCCGCAGCGTTATTCGTGCGCTATTTCCACGCATAACTTCCGTAAAATTCTGCGAAAGGCATATTTTGAAATGATTCACTTAAGTAGGCTGGACCATGTGTTGTCTCAATACTCGCAGGTTTGTCCCGGAGTCGTTACGATGGCTGGTGTCTAGGGGGAAAGAGCAGCGTTCCAAGAAGATCCTGTTCACCATCGCTAAGATCAACGGCAAAAAACTGTCCGACGACTTCATGCAGAAATGCCAGGTATGCCAAGACCCATAGGCGAGGTCTTGTCCACGTTGCGCGTCCATGTCTCACAGAAAGAGAGAGATAGAGAGAAGGAGAGAGGAAAAAAGACAGTTTATTGCCGAATCAGCAAGTGCATGCAGCGATGACGATAGCCCTAATTGCTGGAATCGTATCACGCGTGAAGGGCTGTTGTTTTGACGACACCGCCACAATGTTTTGGTGTCCTGTACGAGTAGTGTCACAACCATCACCCACGCCGCAACTTGTTTCTCGTCATGTTCAGGAGGAAACATGGCGTACAGGTGACAGTTATAATTATGTCCTAAACCGAGTTCTAAACCGACTTCTATTTTAAACAGAGTTCTAAGTCGTTTTAATCAGATGCAGCATCGAAAACTGTTTTGAAGACACTTATTTCTCAATATAGGCTATTGGTGAACAGTAATCAAAAGACATCGCATTATGCTGCGGTTTATCTCTCTCTTTTGCGACAGAAAGTTGCGAAATGCTCGTGAAGTACAAGCCTCCGAGCCGAATAAAGTTACAGATGCAGAAACGGGCTGTCACCGACTCTGAGCGAGAAATATTATAAGTATTAGATGGTGGCCAAGTAGTATTCCTTTATTGGCGATGAAGGAGACGATAGGGCGAAGCGGGAGAAACACAAGAACAAGCGGAATGGCTGATAGGAGAAATGCGTTACAACTGATAGCAGCGGCAGGAGAAAATAACTGAATTTCACAAGGCAAAGCTAATTTGCATGCTTTTCTTATGATTTGCTTGAAGTAGCATTTGGTAAATTGTGCTTCCCTTAGCATGTCCTTAGCTGCGGACGCGCGTCATTGAAGATGCTGAAATTAGAACATACATATTCCACGATTCCTGCAAAATACGAGAATACTTCGAGCATATGAAGTTCGTCGGTGTGCTCATCGTATCTCCTTACTTCTTGCAGTTCCCTCCTCCAAACGAGCTCCACAAGACGAAGGCATCACCCATAGACATGCTCAAGACTCCAAACCTTCGGAAAAATTTTGTGCTGTCACTCGTAGTGTGGTAAGAAAGAAATCACCCGAACTCTTGTAGCCTGGCGAAAAATATATACAAAAATATTGGCTTCTTAATTTTTTTTCGTCTTTCTAAAACGTAGTTCTTCAGGACCACTATGTCCTGCTACATCATGGTCACATGCGTTTGATGTCTGAAAGCACAGATTGATTGTCGTTTAGCAAATTCATATGCCGCTTGAGTTTTGACTGTATACATTGTACATGCCCTAAAATGCAAATAATGCCTTGAAAATAACAACACTGCTTGTCTTGATGAAGGGAAGCTTTACAGCTGATAACTGACGATAGGCCCTGGCCATTCCCCCTGTCGAAACTCATGCGCTTTTCTTTTTCGTTAACCATGTATTTGTTAGCGCATTCCAAGCATTCGGGGGGTCTTAGAAGAGGCGATACAAAATAGTTTTTTTTTGTTTTTTTGCTGCTGTATCACCAACGCGTGATACTTCAGTGCTTTTTTATTGACATGCGTTATATCACGAGGTGTTAACACCACGGGATTGTGAGCCTATTACTCGAAAGTGAAAAGAGAAAACTAAAATTGTATTACAAACGTCCACAAGCAATTAACAAGAGGTAGTACAGCCTACAGAAGGTAGACACCTAGGTGAGGCGTGGAATGTCAAAAGGGGAAAAATTATTCCAAGTTTACTGAAGAAAGTGCTGAAAATGAACGGCCCTGTAAGGTTTCCCGTTGTAAGTCTATTCTGGCGTAAAGCACCCTGTGGCGTTACTGAATGCTACATGCGAAGTCACGCACGCAGATGGATTGTTTTATGTTACAAACGAAAGACTAAGGTGATATGTGGTACATATAGCAGTGCTAGAGATAGAAAAAATATGAAATAGGCATGATGGTGGCTGGCGTTGCAAATATGTCACATAATTGAAGAGATCAACAGTAGTCAAACAAGGACGTCTCAGCATGAAGCCTCGAATTTGACAAAGCCTGTGGAAACGTTGACATTCATTGTCAAAACGTTGGCTCCAACTTGAGATATTCATTGTTCGATAATGTTGATATACAGTAATGTCTTCATCTTCTTGAACACCTCAAACCGCCGTTTATCTCCACGACGTGTAGTAGCGCATGCAGTGATAGTAATGACGGTTGATACATTATGGAATCCTGCAGTCGTTTGAGTAAGCGTTTCGATTTATAGCTAGTTTACGAGGAAGGCCTCGTAGTTGATGTCGTGTTCTGTCGTTATACTCAGCCCGTTCCTTCCATTGTATGCTTCGCGGCCAGGGTGATTGATATTCGTGGATCTTCTTTTATTTCTGTCATTCTACACTGTGTCATCTGCTGCGCGCGTGATTCAGGGCCCGTATATACAAAGCCGCGAGTCGACGATAAACACTGCTCACGACCGGAGCACTTTGTGAATTCGGCTCCTCCTCTTTACACTACTCTTGGTAATTGCATTTTTCGCTACTAACCACGCGTCCGCGTGCAGGACCCTAGCTTGTCTGGTGTACACGGCCGGTCAGCTGTACGCAGCGAACGCGAGTCACAGTCCATTCGTGATGACCACGGCGGTAAACTTGGTGGACATCGTGGCCACGGGTACGGCGCTTCCTCTGGCCGACCGCTGGGGACGCAGGCCTACGATGATGACTGCCTACACAGCCGCTGCAGTGGCCTACGTGTGTTCCGTTGGGGTACCGAAAGGTATGAAAATCCCTGGATATCGTCGGTGTATTGACCCCGAGGGTGGCCAGGGGCCGTGTTTTGTAAAGATTCATATAATTTTCAACTATTTTCTTACCCTACATCACGCCGAGTAGACGATCCTGGTGTCAACGGCGGGGAGGCGGCGACTGAGCCGATTACGAATGGCGAAAATTATGGAAAATTAGCTGAATCGTTATAAAACCGGCCCACGAGGGATTTGTTTCGTGGTGTGTTTATAGCCCGCTAGCTTGCAACCCGTTTGTCTTTCTTATGAGGATGATCTAAGCGTGTTTATCAAAATTTGGTGGGGCAGCCGATGCGGGAAAACGGAGTGATCTTAAACAAAATAAAATCATTGACGTTCGCTTTCACATTGTGTGTTCCATCGCAGAGAGCCTGGCGTTAGGCACAGCGGTGTTCATGCTGGCGCGAGTGGCTTTGACCATGGCCTACAACGTGGGTTACCTGTACGCGGCTGAGGTTTACCCAACGGCAGCGCGCTCGCAGGCACTCTCCTTGCGCCAGGCCTTTGGCTCCGTTGGAAAGTTTCTCAGTTCACAGGTCACTCAGCTGGTAAGTCTACGTCTTATGCACGCGAAGCGCTCTGCAATGCCTATCCACCAATCCACAGAACGTAACCACCCGTTGTTGTCAGCCCAGCGATTACATGCTTCGTTTTTAGGAAAACAAGAAATCAGCACTTTTTGCTGTCCTAAATGTTGCCTTTCAAGGCTTGACTCTTGTCTATGCTTCTTTATTCTATTTTGTTGATTGAACTTACGGAAGCATATAGCCCCGCCTCATGGTATGAATCTGTGGGAATCTTAGAATTACACGAATGCGTGCATGTAACCTTTGCCAAAGTATCCAAGCTACCGCGTGCGTGACCAGAGTTGTCGTTGGGCCAAGTAGGCCAAACGTCCATGGAGGTTTCGACGCCACGAGGCTCAGGAGACCTAAAGGCACAGCCGTTCTCACCTTGTTGAGCTTCGAACGTTTTGACAAGGTCGGCATCTAGTCTTTGACGAAATTACGATAAATAACCAATTTCTAGCTGCCAAGTTTCACCACGATCAGGTAACATCACCAACAAACAATAGAACAATAGAAAAAAAACAGCGGTAGCGGCGACAACCAGCTTCATTGCAGACTTCGAGGCTTCAAGCCTCCTTGTACACCCCCCTTCGCTGACACTGCTTGCACCCGAAAGTGGCGCCTGTGGCACCTGCGGCGCACCTACATTCTGCCTTTTGCATCCCCGCAGGCCATGTACGGCCGTCCCATCCCGCTGCTGCTGATGGGCGCCATGTCCTTCCTGCTGGCGCTGCTCACGTTCCCGATGCCAGAGACCCTGCACCAGCGGCTGCCCGAGACACTCGAGGACGGCGAGGCGTTCGTGCACGGCCAGAACACGTGCTGCAGCTGCGTGCCGTCGCAGCAGCAGCAGCAAACCTCGTCGCAGCGGCCATCCGCAGGACGGGCACGCTCGCTGTCTGTCATCTCGGCTGCCTCGGCAGTGAGCGTCAGCCCCGACTGAGCAGCGCTCGTTCGAACGAAACCATCATTCTATGTGGCGAGCATGCGTACCTCCAGGATTGAGGCGTCGGCCTGCAAGCGAACAGCAATGGCGGCAAAAGCGCTGCGTGCTCACTACTGATCGCGCACCACCATCACGGATGTACCTTGCCTCGTTGTCTTGACAAGACTTGTGCTTCAATGGACTTCGGAGTGAATTCTTGCAATCCTTGAGGCAGTACTTTATGACAAACGGTCCTCTAATCTTCCTTGACCGCTGACGATGGTGCGCCATGCTTTTTTTGCGGGCGCATGTGTCCACCTTTCCCTGTTTCATGTTTAAAGAGAGAGGTGTTTATGTCCCGAAGGTATCCATTCCCCATCGTAGGTCGGCAAGTTGGATGTTCTGTTGGCTAACCCACCTCTTTAGCAACATTTTCTTCGGTAGTTTTGTTATACTGACGTGACTTTAAATTAATGACACGGAATCTGGCATTGCTACAAGCACCAAGGAAACAGTCCTCCGCTTGCGAGTCGTAAAGCATCAGGTCGTCCGTAGTGTTGAGATTATGTGTGCGGAGAAGTTGCCTTTTCTTTGAACTTATTTAGGTTAAATTGAAAATTTCAGCTACTCGCGTAGCGAGCTTTTAAGAAAGGTTTGAAGGAATTAGGAAAGTCGACTAAAATGTCGAACGGACTAACGATGTTGAACGAAGGTGTATATATATATATATATATATATATATATATATATATATATATATATATATATATATATGCATCACTGAAGTATATGTGGTGGTGCTATAATATACTGTATATTTGAGTGATGCTACAAGGTGAGCGTCATGCTCTTGCAACCTGGCGTGTTCCTTTCCACAAGTTGCTGTCTTTCTGCCTCCCTTCCGGGCTCCTTCTCTATTGTATTGGAAGCCCTGATGAATAGCGGTCCAGCGGTGGAAAACATTTAAACAAAATATTTATTATGTTTACCTTGTAGCTACCATTCACCTAAGTACATGCAGCGGCCTGCGCATTTATTCTGTCAATTTCCGTTTAATGCGCACCACATCATACAATAAAAAAATTACTTTAATTGCCCTGGTTCGTCTGTATAGTTCGTCAGCCAAGAACAGTACAACCAGCTATATATATATATATATATATATATATATATATATATATATATATATATAAATATACTCGAATGCTTTTTTTCAAACCTACATCATTCTAGTGAGTTCTGCGAAAAGACGCATATGGGAGTTTTATCTATAGAAGGTTATTTGCGACCTATAACGTCTAAAATCAACACAGTGGCTATTATAGATGACGTATTTGAGCGCTACGGATTAATTTTAACCACCTAGGATTTTTAACAAATACCCAAACCACGGTACAGGAGCTATTTTGCTTGCGATTCATGCGTCCTGACTCCTGGAGTCGAAATCGCGACCTCGTGCCCAGCAGCCGATGGCCATAACCACTGCGGCAAATATTCGTACATGGAAAACTTGGCTTCCATGTAGGTATATAGGGTGTCCCAGGTAACTTTAGCCAAGCTGTAAAAAAAAAAAAAAGAGAGGACATGAAAATACTTTGCAAGATTCCATTATAGGACCGACGGTGTTCTCTAGACAGACATCTGATGACCTAGCATCGTTGGTCTTTTAATCGTATGAAGCACTGCGTTCTTATTAACATTTTTTCCTTAAAGCTGGGACACTCGGTATGTATGACATGATGCTGGGACTTGAAGCGAGTGTCGTTGGCTGATGGCTGCCGGCGTCAAAAAAAAAAAAAAAAGAAAATGTGTGGGTAGGGAGGCATAAGTAATTCGGAACGGCCTCTCTGCGCCTAGCACAATGCTAACATGCTGGAGGACAGCCAAACATCTCGATGATACGCCGGATTCCATAGGCTCACGCTAAGAGCATTTCAAGATACATTGTCTCCGATGTTGCGTCCCGAATCGGCAGGACGCATTCTTTGGTTGTTTCCATCGAGTCAATGCCTTTCATTAGCGTCGCCCAGACGGCGACAGTGCCCGACGCCGGCGGTGACGGGCAACAAGTGCCCCAAATCGGCAGTGCGCATCCTTTGGGTGCTTCCCCCGATGCCACTCCCTTCATCAGCGGCCGCCTACCTGGCGACGCGGCCCGACACCGGCTGTGACGCGATGACAAAGAAGCTCACTTAGAGAAGCGACCACAACCGCTCTCCTTCGTGGAAGCGGGGATCAGCGTGAAGGTCACTCTCACGACCCTGGCAAGATGACTGTCACGGAGAGCAAGAAAACAAGTCGACGATTTTCGCGGAAGGAGTGTGAATCCCGTTTCCAGATTGCCTCGTCCTTGCTTCGAAGGTTGGACATCAGAGGCGGAGTTCTGTAGACAATACGACCCCTCTGATTGGCCACATCAAAGCCATCGAATTCCCTTGTGTAAGGAACTAGGGAAGACGACTGCCTTATAAGCAAACATATTTGGTTCAGAGTGGTGTGTTCTGACGTGTTCTAATATGTGCTCAGACATGTAGTGAGCTGAGACATTCAAAGTGCTCCTCCATGGAGTGGGCTCCCATATTTGGAGCCACTGTAAATATGTAGAATAAACCCCTTTTCATTCGCTTCCACTCACCGAACGTACTCATCCCTATGGCTGAAGGATCACCGGCCCAAACGCTACCCCGAATCTCAACATCGAACACCTGGAGTGAATTGAACTTGTGGTGCCGTGACCAGCAGATGGACACCACAGCCGACTTGTGATGGCAAGGTGCATCACCGAGCTCTTCTACGTCAACCTTTAGTTGCACTGACGTTTAATTTCCTGCTAAGTTGACGAAAAATAGCAACACATTTATGAACAAGCAGATTAACAAAAATAACAAATAATTCCTGTTTGTGTTGCGCTGTGGCAGGCACAGTGAGACACGAGGTTAGTGGCAAACAAAGAACACGCGACAAGCGAAGCGTAACACTTTTGTGCTTCACTTGTCATGTGCTCCTTTTTTTCTGCTAACCTCGTAACCACTGTTTCTGCCACAGCGCAACAGAACTATGAAGCTAGATCAGAGCCCTTTTCAAGCTCTGCTTCCTTTCATACCTAATCATTATCAAACGTTTTATTTTTATTTCGAATTCCTATTTGGTACTAATTGCTGGGCGGGGGGGGGGGGGTAATCTCTTATTGCTCGCTCAGAACGTTCAGAGAATCAGATTGTAAGTTCCAGCTGCAAACGCATACGTCACCGCTTGGTATGAAGTTATATCGACTTAAGCACAATGACGGCTTTCACAAATAACTAGGGGTTGGCGAATAGTGATTTTTGAGACGGAATCAAGAAAGGCAGCAACACCACCGCTATATTTGGGTTCAGTAAGTGATTTTATGATATTATTAAAGGGTTCCTACTTTCCTGGAAATCATGGTGCACGATTTCAACGGCACGAGCGTTAGTTAACCTTTCGGATTGTCGCGTTCATGCAGTTATTGATGGAGCCTGTTTCAGATTTTCTTTTTTTTTGCTGCAAGAACTTTCAAAGTAGCAGGCCTGCGCGGCACACGCAGCACAGTCACAGCGTAAGCTGGTGGAATGAATGAATGAATGAATGAATGAATGAATGAATGAACTTTATTGTACGAAGAGTGCTGTGGTTAAACTCGGGTGGAGCCCTCTTGTAGAGCCCCACTGGTAGCGGCGGCTCGCCGGACCTGGTCCAGGGTCGCCAGTTGGCTTCCCAGTGGCAGCTCGGAAAGCCGTGCCTCCCAAGACCACGTTGCGAGTGTCTGTGATGAGCTCACCAGCCAGGATACTGCCTCGGCTGGGCGTTCCGTACACTGGTATGTATGTAATGTGTGTCAGTGTGGCTGGGTGGTCGTTGCACCAGGGGCATACACTGGTTGTGTATACCTCTAGAAACATTGCGTGCAACCTTGATATGTGCGAGTAAGTGTTGGTTTGAAGGCGGCGCCAGTCCCTGGCTTGTTGGCTGCTTCACTTGGGATGTGGAGGAGCGTATTTCCGTCTGGTCAGGCGTTGGTCCTCCAAAATCTTCCTGCTCGTGATGCGATCTTCATGGTGGTTTGTGAGGGGCCTCGAAGAGTCTTCTGCGGCTCGGCCAGCAAGTCCGCGAGCTACGCAGTCGGCCTCCTCGTTGCCTTCCAGGCCTGTGCGCCCTGGGCACCAGACGACCACATGGTCCTCAGTCAGCGTGGGGCCCAGGATATCGGTGACGCACCTGGGAAGTGTGCCTCTAAGATATAACCGACAGGCGGCATCTGAATCCGTCATGATATATGCGGAGCGACCTCTTCGTTCTGCTTCTTTAATTGCGAGTGGAGCGGCTCAAGAGTACCTCCAATTTGGGCACCCGCACAACAGGGTCTTCGCGGCAGTCTGTTCGCCTCGTTTTGACGAGGACGATTTGAAGTGTCCGCCCGGCGTCGACGGCGACCTGCGGCTTGTAATGCTCTCTGCACAGCAGTCTGCTGAGCCCGACCAAGCCTCACAACTGCAACTTACATGTCGGGCACGCCGAGTTTGCAGGCATCTTAACTAGATGGCGCCACCATACTGGCAGAGGCTGGGGATCGCGTTTTTTTTTATTGCGCGCCTCGTCTGAATGGCATCTCGTCATCTGCGCCTGCGCACGATGCCTTTGCAGGCGCTTCAACTAGATGGCGCCACCATACTGGCGAAGGCTCGAATCGTCTGCGCCTGCTTTAAAGGGCATTTTTCCGGCGCCCGATCGCAAGCGCTTGCGTGGCTCAGTGGTAGCGTATCTGGCTCCCACGCCGCGTGCTCGGGTTCGATCCTGGCGGAAGCCGGGTCCTTTTTTGTATTTCCAGCGGTAGCGGTCACGTTCGCCGTCGTCAGCGGCGGCGGCAGTGGCGGCGGACACCATCGCGAACCGAAACGGCTATTGGAATGAGCCCATAACAGCTTACGCTGTAAAAAAAAAAAAAAAAAAAAAAAAAAAAAAAAAAAAAAAAAAAAAACTAAGGCCGATGCCGCAATGAAACCAGGCATGACCATTCCGAATGCAGCTTCCAGTGGGCTGCAAGAGAAACGTGTGTTGAACCTAGAAGCTACCGCGAGGTAGCAGCCATGGGCGCTGGTGCAGTCTGCAGCTAGCCATTCGACCGATGTAGACAAGTGATTTTATCTGTATACAGTGCTCAGCGATTGAAACGCGATACTCGGACCGCATTGCGGCCGACGCTTTTTTGCTCTACCGTAGAGCGCTAAGTGATCGCCGAGAAACCAAATGCAGTCACAATGTGTCACAAAGGCTCTCGCTGTCATATATGTACCTCAATCAGCTTGATCCCAACGCTCAGCTGTGGCGCAGAAAGTGCCGGCAGATACGCACTTCGAGTATCGCGTTTCAATCGCTGAGCACTGTACATACGTCTACATAGCTTGCTGTCTAGTGCGTTCTGCCTGCGCACCGTGGGTTAAAGACTTCGATGCTCCAACCTGGCTACTGGATTTAGGACGCACTGCTTGGCCTCCGGGGCGGCTGTGTGAACACGCGACATCAATTTTGGAGTTTGCTATACAGAATTTGGCGAATGTTAGCGGTTCCCACACGCGAGTTCGTGCAAGTGACTTTGACGTGCACGATCAACCCGCCCTCGTTTACACCTACGCTCACATTCGCATCGTAATTATCAGCCATTCCGATATCCACTCACCGTCATAGCCCAGATTACGGCGTTGCGCTGTTACCCGCCGCGGTGGCTCAGTCAGCTAAGGCGTTGCGGTGCTGAGCATGAGGTCGCGGGATCGAATCCCGGCATTTCGATGGAGGAGAAATGCGAGAACGTCTGTGTGCTTGCGTTGTAGTTCACTTTAAAGAACCCTAGATGGTCAAAATTAATCCGGAGCCCTCCACTACGGCGTGCCTCATAATCTGAACTGGTTTTGGCACGTAAAACCCCAGGAAAAAGGTGTTGCATTGTTGAGCTCGAGGTCACGGGTTCCATCCTGGCCAGGGCGGCCGCATTCTGAAGAGGGCTGGCTGCAAGAACGCTCGTACCATGTGCATTGGGCACACTCTGGAATAATTGTGACCATGTGGGTTTCTTCAGAGTCCACCACTACGGCGTGCATTAGTCTTGGCGTGGCTTTGGCACGTAGTATTCGAGAATTTCAATATCCGATATCGAGAGGCGTTATCACAGCCAACTGTTCATGAGAGGCTCCTTGCATTCTAGATATGCCGGTGTAGTATGTGCCACCAGTTAACCCGTGTGTTTCCGTTTTGTTTTCGACGATGGCCGCCGCGTGCCGCTGGGAGTTGGCTTTGAGGCTGTCTGGCAGGCGCTCCTGCAGGCGTTCCCATTCGTACTGCTCACGATAGTACACACGTAAGCAAGACAATGTGTATGCTGGAAGCGTATTTTAAACACTCCAGGCTCGTTGGGGAATTATATAGCTGTGGGCAGCAGTAGCGACACATTGTCCAACTACAACGCGTTTGAAATGTTTGTGTTGCGTGTATGTTCTCGTCGAAGAAAAATTAGGATAACTGTATATTAATGCGTATGTCTCGACCAATGCTTTGCATCAGCATAAGCAGCATGCTATGGCTACCGCATTACTAGGTTATTGTGCTCCCAGTCTTAAAAAATTCAAGGTGGCGTTACCAGCGTTGCTGCCGTCGTCCTCTCCCGTAACCTGGCATGTGGTAACAAGTGATCTGTTTACGGACAACCTAAAACTACTCTATTCATAAAAGTGCTCAGCGATTGAAACGCAATACTTGGACCGTTGGGGGGCAAAATGCTCTCAATGCATCACAAGGGCTCTCGCTTCCATGTGATACAGAAAGGCAGGCACTCGTAAAGTCCCTATATAGTAAATGTACCGCCATATGCCCTGTCCTCCACCGTCTCTTCTCCTAAAGCGCTTGCTTTAAATGCGAAGCATTTCTTGCCGGCTGCTCTGTCTGTTGTCCCGCGTCCCACACGCCCACAGCGCATGCGCGTCCCCTCTCTCCTCTCCTACGCTCCCCCTTTCTCTCCTCTAGGAATCCTGTACCTGTACGGAGCGGCGCCCGCGTCCCACACCCCCACAGCGCATGCGCGTCCCCTCCCCCTCTCCTACGCTCTCCCCTTTCTCTCCTCTAGGAATCTGGAGCGGCGCGCTCGACAGGTCGTGCGACAGCTGCATACTCCGCTGGGGACGCCACGGTAGTTCCGCGGTATGAAAATGACGGAGCGCGCGCGCCTCATTCTCCTGTGCAGCGCCACAATGAGCGCTCGGGCCGCTGCCGCGAAACCATCTCCCGCTAAAGCTAACCATCTCCCCGCTGCTCCGCATCCACACATGGTACTCCATGATGGAGTAATTTCTTTAACTTTTTGCTTGCGAAAGCAAGTCGATGGTGGCGCCCTTAGAAAGTCCCCGTTGAAGCTTTCAGGCCGGGCGCGCGCCTCGGCCGCCGCCGGCGACTGCAGCTGCGCAGAGTGACTCAACATGACTGAGACGGAAAACAAAACAAAATTTAGAGTGAAAGCGCGCGCTATCATCGTCCAATCGGAGATACAGGAGAGAGAGAGAAGCGGCGTTGATCAAAGGATGACGGTGCTTTTCCTATATAGGGACTTTAAGCACTCTTAGTCTGCAGCGCCCACTGGTGGCGTAAAAAGAGCCGGAAGCCACGAGCATCACGTTTCAATCGCTGAGCCCTGTGTATTGTTGAAACGTCTATCGACCTAAGACAACTAAATGTTAAGCGCAACTTACCTAAACGGAAACTGCCCGTGATATGCATTTCATTAAATGGCGGTCGGCGTGGTGCGGAGTGTGCTATACATGGTGTTTGGGCGTTATGCTGATGTATGCATTTATATATGCGCGAGTACGAGCACACAGATTCACATAGTTACAGTGCTGAACACGGCCTCGGTTTAACGCATCCTTACGTTTTTAGGACCCTTCGGTTCTCACTGGCAGGGTGCTTATCAGGCGTCCCATACTGCTTGCTATCCACCTTTTAGTATAGGCTTAATGCATTTCCGGCCCAGGTTAAACGCTTCCTTTCTGCGTATGGGGAACGGCGACAGCGCACGGGCTCGCAAAAATGTATTGCGCAGACACGCCTATTGTTATCGCAGACAATGGGTCGTTTGCCACTACTTTGGATAGCAGCGCACAATGGGCTGAAACTGGCGCACACAATGGGCTGAAACTTCACATTTCCGCGCTGTATAGGAACAAGGGCTTTCTGGATTCAGATTCTCGCCCTATATCGGGAAATATTTTCTGGTTCCACATAGGTTTTTTTAAGACCGACTCGCCTTATGCTATGCATGAAAAAGTTCAACCACTAGTTGACGCCGATCAAATACCGTCTTCATGAACGAGTTAGGGGTAATAACGTGGCGAAGTCGTTGCGCACGGTACTATCGCGTCATTCCTCGCGAGGAGCAGCGTCGGACGGCTTAAATGTTTTTTTGCTACACAAACAGACCGCATGGCCCTTGGGATCAGCTAGCATTTGTTTTTTAGAGTACCATCTCCGGGATCGACGCATGCAAGGCTAGAAACATACCCGATACGAAAAAGTGGGCGTCACTCGCTGAGACGTCTTTAAAATGCCTGCAAACTAACTCTTCGGAGTACAGAGAAGCCTAATGCCTTATAGTGCTCGTTTCATCTAACAAGAGCCGGCGGCTTGTTCTAGAGAAATGAGAAGGGCTCGCCGATGGTGCAATTACTAACCCATCCGTGAAGCTCCCATTCAGTCGGCGTCGCGCGACCAGTTGCAGGCAGTTGATGCGGCCTTGTGCTTGGCTGACACAATCCATGCACTACATGGCGTTAGTAAGACGGAGAACAGGAATAATTTTTATTTTGACAAAAGGGGCAGATAAGGTGCAGAGATAAGGTGCAGTTTAAGGCAATGCATGTTCAATACAATCGGCGCAAAACAAGACTCAAGTAAATGAAATTGAAAGCGACTCAATGCCGCCTGATTGGACTATCCCCCGTGCTGCAGACAGCAGCATACATTGCATTTAATGTACAGAATGAGCATTTATGCATTTGTATACAAACACATCAAATACATAACGGGATTTACATAGCAGACAATTTCAGCTTCAAGACACTGACGTATAAAAATGCAAGACACGGTTTTCGCACAACACACCAAATGAAAGCGATACAGCACAAGCCAAGGAATAGAAACTTGCGTTTTTATTTGCATATGCATGCAAAGATTTACAGCTTTAAGCTATTAGAACCACCTGAAACGAGCAAGCGTTGTACAGAACCTTCGCATGGAGATGGAAAGTTACCCCGATTCTTGTTTCTTTAGGAAACGAGAGAACATGCAAGTATGCGAACTTTCCCAGTTGGGTGCGAAACGCACAGAAGGGACAAAAACATTTACAACTACTACGATCCTATATACCACGTCACATCCTCCAATATCACACAGGCCTGTCATTGTGCAGTGATGTCGTGCATCGCTACGTATTATATACTGTCGAGTGTTGTGTGGGTGGGTTCTTTCTCTGCGTCCATGTACCAGTTGTGTTGAAGGCTTTTCCACTACGTAACGCTGGTTAATCTCCACACTGCTCGTATTGTAAACTGCTTGCGAGTATCCTGTGGCGTAATTGCAGGACTGTCGTTATAACCGATGAAAATAAAAAGATACTTCCTACAGAAAGGCCCCATAGGGCCTTATGCATGTTCGGGGTCAAGAAAAATGAGTACGACATTTTAAGCAGCATCGAGCATGTGGTGGTTTCTTGACTTCCCATCACAGCGGTACAGGTAATTTGCCAATGACATTGCTCACCTTTTAAGTTTTCAAGCAGCGTGGGGACACGGTTATTACAGATTACTGATAACATTGAAAGTAATAACTCAAGGTGTGCGTCCTTAAATCGACATTAGGACAACAGAAGCATGATAAAATTCAAACTATTCGAAGCAAACGCATTCAAGTGCATTCGAAGAGCAATGTAAAGATTACTTCAGCGTACAGTAAAAGGTACAAGAGAAACTGGTAAACTAGTCGCTTAAACAAAAAGTACAATGAAAGCGGACATTTTCTTTTAAATATTTCATTGCGCGCGCTCGTGCACTGGTCTAGACGTGTTTACACATAATTGGCATAAGGGGGAATAAATGTAGCCCATTTGAAGCAGTCGTTTGACAATGGCTCAAGCTGAATACTTCAAGCACGAAATGACAAAACTGTGCATAATCTCGACTGAATAGGCAACGAGATCAGATACGCGCATCAAGGGCGTCATGGCGGTTTACACTGACCTTGCGCAGTGCATAATAATTATGCACACAAATCCCAATCAAACCATGGTGCCAATGCGGCACATCATACGCGGTGAACAAGCGGTGACAGTGTCTACGATGGCAACAAATCCTTGCGAGGTTCCACCGCTGACTTATCTTACGAACCGCAGTTTTACGGGCTGATGAGTGACGCAGACAACGCACGGCGTGAGCAGCACACTATTTCAAAGAGGATGCTCATATCCGCGTACAGTCACTTATCCATAAAAGCATTTAATGCTTCAGACACATCAAAACTAGGAACAGCGAGCATGGCGACATTCATCACCAACCAGTTTTTAAATAGGTCGTCATTACCATCATGAGCTAATCAGGAAATTTTTGCTGGCGAGAGTAACTACCCCCCTCTTTCCCATTCATTGGCATTGTGTGATTTTGTAGTGGCATGTTGATCTTATGAGTCGGCGATGAGCGACTTGGAAAAACCGACAATAAGTAAGAAGCCCTCATTTCCGATACGAGAAGGATTCCGTAACAACTTCGCTGAATGCTGAAACGAGTACCGATATCAACCCAAGGAACAAAGCCAATGAAACGAGTTGTTCAACCAATCCAAAAGCGGATGCCATGGACGATAGCCATCAAACCAGGCAGCTTTCCACCGGGATGAACCGGAGAAATGAACCATAAACGGCCTTTGTGGATACAACGGTGACACTGGAAATGCTACCGAAATATAATGAATTCGACGTGCACCGAATAGCGCTGAAGCTTTGTCATACATCCGTTCACGATATAACAAAAGCACAGAAAAGGTGGCCACATACGAAATGAACAAACCAGTTTCATCTTTGGTTAGCAGCGCGACGATCTACATGGAAGCGAGAGAAGGGATAGGAAACAGCTCTTTCCTATCCCTTCTCTCGCTTCCATGTAGATTGTCGCGCTGCTAACCAAAGATGAAACTATCAACACGCCCGTTCAGCCACCCTTGCGAACAAACCAGTACGGGTAACACACACACACACACACACACACACACACACACACACACACACACACACACACACACACACACACACACACACACACACACACACCGTACTACTACAAAAGTGCACAATGTGAATGAATGTCCATTACTCTCGCCACCAAAAATTTACAGATCAGCTCATGAAGACTTCAACAACCCTTCTGAAAAACTGGGTGGTGTCTACGTAACCAGACCTTACTGTTCTGCTTCGTATTATCCCAATTGCTAGAAGCGCGGTCCATTCGCTGGGCGACGTAGCACTCTTAAAGCAGAAAAGCTTGCTATACGAAACATTAAATATGCCTGCGTAAAAAAAAGTTAACAGAGAAGAACAGTAGAAGTACATCCGATGGAGGGTCGCGGAACGGCGACTACAAGCAGTCCTTCGGAGCAATAACACGCTGCCATCACAGTGCAGGACACAGCCAATCCGGAGGCGTACGACGGTTTCAGAGGTCAAAGGAAGCGGGCTGTTTAGAGTCTGCGTCAGGACAATCGGGCTGAAGATTGTCGCTCTTGAAGGCCAGGAGTGTCCTTGTAAGTGAGCGTGCCGGAACAATTATCTCGCGCCACAGGCGATAACGGCCTCGCAACCTGAAACGACACAAGGCCTGTTTGTTGGCAATTCGAAAACACACTCGCAGTACAGTCGTGTGTATGTGATATATACCATATTAAGTGCAAGGGCTCCAGGATAGATCCAGTGTACCAGTAGGACGCCAACGGCGAGAGAATGTAGCAATGCAAACATGGTCGGTCACAGGACGAGTGGAGCGCGTAGTAATCGACTCTGGAGCGTAGACCGGAAAGTCTATGTGCAGGGGCGGGCTGGGTGTCTTTATGGACCGCAAACGAACATGAGCCGAGAACCTGGAACGACAGTGCTTATTTGTTAACCACTGGAGGACATGGCCGTAATATTATGAGCCGTCTGTGCACGACACTTACCAGTAGTAGTGCAGGGTGAGGAAGACGGTCGAGTCTGCCCGCAAGATGCCATCGGCGAGGGAATGCAGAAGTGATGACAGTCGCTCCTGGAACGGGTGGTGCTCGTGCACGAAGTAATCTCTGGAGCGTAGACTGGAGAGTGTCCTTGTGGACCGCAATCGAAGATGAGCTCAGAACCTGGAACGACACAATGCTTATTTGTTAACCACTGGAGGACATAGTGTTAGTATTATGAGCCATCTGTGCACGACACGTACCAGTAGTAGTGCAGAGTGAGGAAGGCAGTCGAGTCTGCTCGCAGGACGCCAACGGCGAGAGAATGTAGAAGTAATGACAGTCGCTCCTGGAACGGGTGGTGCTCGTGCACGAAGTAATCTCTGGAGCGTAGACTGGAGAGTGTCCTTGTGGACCGCAATCGAAGATGAGCTCAGAACCTGGAACGACACAATGCTTATTTGTTAACCACTGGAGGACATAGTGTTAGTATTATGAGCCATCTGTGCACGACACGTACCAGTAGTAGTGCAGAGTGAGGAAGGCAGTCGAGTCTGCCCGCAGGACGCCATCGGCGAGAGAATGTAGAAGTAATGACAGTCGCTCCTGGAACGGGTGGTGCTCGTGCACGAAGTAATCTCTGGAGCGTAGACTGGAGAGTGTCCTTGTGGACCGCAATCGAAGATGAGCTCAGAACCTGGAACGACACAATGCTTATTTGTTAACCACTGGAGGACATAGTGTTAGTATTATGAGCCATCTGTGCACGACACGTACCAGTAGTAGTGCAGAGTGAGGAAGGCAGTCGAGTCTGCCCGCAGGACGCCATCGGCGAGAGAATGTAGAAGTAATGACAGTCGCTCCTGGAACGGGTGGTGCTCGTGCACGAAGTAATCTCTGGAGCGTAGACTGGAGAGTGTCCTTGTGGACCGCAATCGAAGATGAGCTCAGAACCTGGAACGACACAATGCTTATTTGTTAACCACTGGAGGACATAGTGTTAGTATTATGAGCCATCTGTGCACGACACGTACCAGTAGTAGTGCAGAGTGAGGAAGGCAGTCGAGTCTGCCCGCAGGACGCCATCGGCGAGAGAATGTAGAAGTAATGACAGTCGCTCCTGGAACGGGTGGTGCTCGTGCACGAAGTAATCTCTGGAGCGTAGACTGGAGAGTGTCCTTGTGGACCGCAATCGAAGATGAGCTCAGAACCTGGAACGACACAATGCTTATTTGTTAACCACTGGAGGACATAGTGTTAGTATTATGAGCCATCTGTGCACGACACGTACCAGTAGTAGTGCAGAGTGAGGAAGGCAGTCGAGTCTGCCCGCAGGACGCCATCGGCGAGAGAATGTAGAAGTAATGACAGTCGCTCCTGGAACGGGTGGTGCTCGTGCACGAAGTAATCTCTGGAGCGTAGACTGGAGAGTGTCCTTGTGGACCGCAATCGAAGATGAGCTCAGAACCTGGAACGACACAATGCTTATTTGTTAACCACTGGAGGACATAGTGTTAGTATTATGAGCCATCTGTGCACGACACGTACCAGTAGTAGTGCAGAGTGAGGAAGGCAGTCGAGTCTGCCCGCAGGACGCCATCGGCGAGAGAATGTAGAAGTAATGACAGTCGCTCCTGGAACGGGTGGTGCTCGTGCACGAAGTCTGGAGCGTAGACCGCAGAGTCAATGTGCAGGGGCGGGCTGGGTTTTCTTGTGGGCCGAAATCGAAAATAGAAGCCCAGAACCTGGAATCGACCCTCGCCACCAAGAACGACAACAGTGAAGAAAAATGAGCTAGCTGACATGCGATAGGCAATCGGGAACGGATGCCGTGGAGCCGAGAGCAACCGCAAAAGAAAATAGAAGCCACCCCTACTTCGTGAATGTAAGCCTGTATTTTGAAAATTGGAAGGGTTTAGACGACCGCACTGACACGATGGGAGCATTCGGGCGAAGTTAGATCCTACTAAAGTCTTCTCGCTTTATCAAATCAAAATCCAGATGGTTAATTATAACTAATCAACGCCATTGAAATAACGTAATATCGAAAGGACGACTTCGTCGACCCGACGACAAGATATACCAAAACGATGGGAATAAAGATTGTGGATGACAACGGTGAAAAACGCAAGAGACGCTTGGATTCAATTTTTACTGGGAACCGATAACAAAACCGGTAAAATGACTAAACGAACGTACAATTGAAAGCATTATCGACTGGATTCTCCACGGTCCATGTGGCCTGCAATTAGAAGTACGAAACGCGAAACCCGTCACGGTTCTGCTCACCGCAGGAACTGAGGAAATTTACGAAAGCAGAAAGTTGGGGAAAATGGAAAATATTGCCGAAACTCTTCTGAAAAACAATGCATGAATTGGACCATATAGTTACATAATTCACAGGGACTGTTCAGAAGGATGGAGAGAGAGGGAGAGAGAGAGAGAGAGATAAGACTACCATGCAAAGAGATTCAGTACTGAGAGGAAAGTACAATTCTGCGATGCATGATATTGCACACCTGGAATGGCACAGCGATCGCTGTCGGAAGAATCTGAACACGTTAAATACTACATGCTGCATCAAGCAATTCGAGAAGACCGACTAGCAACATAGAAACAGTATTTGACACTTCGTGGTCAACATCCGGAATGATCTGAATGCAAACCTTCAAGGAGGAAAAAAAATGGAATCCAGACATACAAACACTGTATGAACATTCGAAAGCACTCAGTTGCAATGACAGCAGACGTGGAAAAGGCATTCTAAACCTTCAGACAGGAGGAAATTTGAATACAGATGTACTACCACTAATGAATTTTCGAAGCATCTCAGTTGCGATGACAGCAGACGTGGGAAAGAAATGAATCCAGGTAGACTAACACCTAATGATTAACTTTGGAAACAATTCATTTTCAATGATAGATGCAATGCGATTTGCGTTGACGTTATGCTTGTATGATGCAGAAAACCAGGCAAAATGTGGGTACATTGAAGCAAAAATCATTTGCGCCGAGCTGCAATGAATCTTTGGAAATGGACATCAAAAACTGAAGAAATTTTTTATGCGCATGAAGATGCCGTTCTTACGTGATCAAGCGAGACCCGTGTTTAAGAAATGAACTGGGACGCGGCCTACGATATTCTGCTATACTATCAAAATATGGACGAATGACGAGTGAAATGCTCACGAAACGCATAGTACTTCAAGTCAGGGCAAAAATATTTGGTCCGCTGGAATTCCTAACGTCCTTCACTGAAACAGCTAATATCGGTAATCAATGACTGGGAACAAACGGAATCTCGCGACAACTCTTTCAGGCGATTATAAATGATCTATGGAAGAATGAATCGAGTAAGCTAAAGAACATTCAGACTAAATGCCTAGACAGTACATCGACAACAAGAAACAACATAACCACTGACACTTATTTGCTCGGATGCAAATACGGCGGCATGTGTAAGTGCAGCATACATTGTCTGTTTCCGCTCTCGAATAGCACTACAGTGCTGATTCTGGAAGACAGTAACTCTAATGAAGACCGTCGTCAGTCTCGCAAAATGCGAACTTACGAGCAACAATGTGTCATGTGGAGTTAAATCAAGAACAATCCAAAACAAGAAATGACAAACTAAAGTTTTGGACCACTGCTCAATTGGGCTGTATTGGATAAAGAAAGAAAATGCGTAAAGCGTCCATTGAACGCAGACTGCAGGAAATGGATTACGCAATGGAAAACAATGGGGATACGTCAGCGGTAATGAAAAAATAACAGCAGATCTGACAAGTGTCACCGTAGAACAGATTTCGTCGTCAAAAATTGTGGAAGGAATCCGAGTTGCTACAAACCAAAGAATAACCGTGTCTCAAAAAGCCGAATAATAATGAAAGGACAAACCATGAATCACGTGTTAGATCTACGTCGGAAATGATCGTAAGACGAGGAGTTGAAGTTGACAGATTCGGCAGTTACTTGCATATTTGGAGAGTAACTGCGTGAACATTTCGTTGCGTAAATATTAGAAGACAAGGTCAACGGTCCACTAAAAGCAGACGAAATAAATACCGCCGAAACATGTCCCATTCCCCTAGACGAAAATGTGGACATTACAAGAGAATTGAAGAATTTCAGTAAGCAAGCGAATGTGCAGACAAAACACGATTGCCATATCTGAAGACAAAAGAGGCCTATTGAGACTACAAGGGCGCCTTCGGTAGGGCCCATATGACAAGACGAGCAGCACTCGATCACATTACATGTGTAATGTACCAGAGGCGCCCCTGTGCATCTATATGCCGACTGAAGAGCAAGACGAAGGACCGTGCCGTGATCGCGAGTGAACCCCGTGCTACGAACAGCCCTTGCAGTGCCTTCCTGTATCTAGCGTTCCATCAACATTATCAATGATAATAAACCTCGTCGCATTTGGTGGAGGTTGCTGGGATCCTTCACCTCATCCTGGAGCTCCGCACTCGAACCCTGCCAGCACCAACACGATCGCCCTGCACTGCCTGATCCCGCCACCTCGTTGCCTGCACCACCGGCTGCCACTGTCGTCTGCGCCGGCGTCCCTCGTCAACGTGACCCACCCATTTTCACTGAGACCGCCGATCACGACGTGGAAGACTGGCTCTCACCGTACGAACGTGTAAGTGACCATAACAAATTGGACGACCAGTTTAAGCTGTCCCACGTGCCTTTCTACCTCGCCGACGTAGCCAAATTGTGGTTCTTCAACCACGAATCAGACTTTTCAAGCTGGTCAGCGCGTAATACCCTTTTTGCCGTAGTGTTTAATCGCCCCGATGTGCGTAAGCTACGCGCTGAACAGCGTCTGCGCCAGCGCGCACAGCAGCCAGGAGAGACATTCCCCAGCTTTATCGAGGATGTTCTCGATTTGTGCAAGCGGGTAAATCCCAGCATGTCAGAGGATGACAAGATCAAGCATATTCTCAAGGGAATCGAGGACGGCGCATTCCAGATGTTGCCAGCAAAAAGCCCAACTAGCCTATAGAGCTTTGACGAGCTGCGCCGCCAACGTTCCATCGCCCGCCAGAACATCCAGCACGCCGATTCCGTCTCGAGCATCGAGGTTTCTACCGACCTTCTGCCCAACTCGACCCTATCGCAGCATATCAGATTTTATTCGTGAAGAGGTGGCCAGGCTGCTCTCGCTGCTGCATCACAGCGACGCACCCACGGCAACTTTGACTCCAACGCTACAGCAAGCCATCCGGACTCGTATCTGAAGCGCTTCCTGCAGCTCCTACAACTGCCCCACCCAATCCTTTGAGTATGGCGCTGTCCTATACCGAGTACCTATCACCCTACGTCGCTGCCGCTCAGTTACGCAGCCGTGGTTGCACGGCCACCTCCGCCGACAGCTTCCTTTTCATTGCCCATGCATCCGGCTTCATTTCCAGTTGCCCGACCGTCACCGCAGTTTTTTTCGTCCAACCGAGACGTGGCGCACTGAAGACAACCGGCCTGTCTATGTTACCTCGACAACATTGTCTTCTCAACCTCGCTCGCCTGCATGACATTCTGACCTGTCTCGCCTCTGCCGGCCTACAGCTCAACCTCAAAAAGTGCTGTTTTGCTGCAAGCTAGCTAACCATCTTGGGGCACGTAGTCTCAAAATACGGCGTCCTCCCGGTCCCAGAGAAGGTCCACACCGTTGCAGACTTCCCAACGCCCACGTCTATCAAAACCCTCAGAAGCTTTATTGGCTTATGTTCGCATTTTCGTCGCTTCCTACGCAACTTCGCATCCATCATGGCGCCCTTGATAACTTTCTTTCCGCCAGTAACGGCATAGCAGCGTGGTCACCTGAATTTGCGCCACTTGTTGACCTCACCACCGATTACTTCGCCGCTACGACCCCGCTGCTCTCACGGAAGTTCACACTGACGCCAGCGGAGTTGGCCTTGGTGCGGTCTTAGCGCAACGGAAAGCTGGCTATGATGAATACGTCGTCGCTTATGCGAGCGGTACTCTAGGAAAGCAGAATTAAATTAGTGAGAAAAGGAGTGCCTAGCGATCACCTGGGCACTAAGCAAGTTTCGCCCATACCTTTACGGCCGTTCTTTCGCCGTAGTTACTGACCACCATGCCCTTTGTTGGCTTTCTTCCTTGAAAGACCCGTCAAGACGCTTAGGACATTGGGCGCTTCGCTTGCAAGAGTACGACATCCGCGTCATGTACCGATCCGGTCGCAAGCGCTCGGACGCTGATGCGCTCTCCCGTTCCCCACTGACGCCTGATTTGGCGTCTTCAGATTCCTCGTCCACCCCGTCACCGTTGACCATCACCGACATGTTCACTGAGCAGCGCAAGGACCCAACACTTGCAATGTTACTTGACTACCTTGCCGCTCCGTCTGATGTCCCTTCGACACGAGCACTGCGTCGCCAAGCAACCCATTTTTCCGTGCGAGACTTCTATATCGCCGCAACTATATGCGCGACGGTCGGAAATGGCTCCTTGCTATACCTCGTCATATGCGCTCCGACATCTGCACGTCTTTTCACGCTGATCCCCTAAGCACTCATGCCGGCGTCCTCAAAACTTACACAAGCTTGCGTCAGCGCTATTATTGGCGAGGCATGTACAACTTAATGCAAAAGTACATTCAGGCTTGTACTACTTGCCAACAGGGCAAGACACGCAGCGTTTCACAGGATTGCTGCAGCCGCTACCATGCCCGGCTCGTCCGTTCGACCGCGTCGGCATCGACCTCTACGGCCCGCTTCCATGCAGCGGGTGTGAAAATCGGTGGATTATTGTCGGCGTAAATCATCTTACTCGCTACGCTGAGATTGCAGCTCTGCTGGCAGCGGCCGCCCGTGAAGTTTTTTTCATCCTTCGCAATTTTGTTCTTCGCCACAGTGCGCCCCGAGAACTGTGGCGAATACTGAGTGATAGGGACCACGTCTTCTTGGAGGGCATCGCCCTCCTCGCCGAGTGCAGGATCATTCACCGAAAATCGACCGCGAACCATCCCCAAACCAACGGCCTGACCTAGCTGTTCAATCGCACACATGGCGACATGTTGCGGATGTATATTTCATCCGACCACTCCAGCTGGGACACCGTACTTCCACGTTCGCGCGTTTGTCACGTTCGCATACAACACCGCGACGCAAGCGACTACCGGCTTTCCCCCTTGTTCCTTATGTATGGCCGCGAGCCTTCTTGCCCTTTGGACACCATACGGCCGTACCAACCTGACGCCGCAGAGTACACTCCGCTTTCCGAAGTCGCCAAGTATGAAGATTGCCGTCAGCTGGCACGTTCCCTCACTAGCGAGACTCGACTCAAGAACGTCAAAAGACGACATGACCATACTCATCAACCACCACCAAGCTTTGCTCCCGGTTCGCTTGTTTGGCTTTGGATACCAGCCCACATTCCTGGCCTCTCTTCGAAACTCCTGGCGCGTTATCACGGTCCGTACCGTATCATCGATGCCACTTCACCGGTCAACTACATCGTTGAGCCGCTCAGTGTCACCAGACCTGCGTCGTCGTGGGCGAGAGATAGTACATGTCAACCGCCTGAAACCGTATTACGACTCATTCACCTCTGCACCCTGAGTCGCCAGGATGGCTATGCTTCGCTCCCGGGGCATTGTAATGAAGCAGAGGCGCCCCTGTTTATGTGCCGACTGAAGAGGAAGACGAAGGACCGTGTCGTGATCGCGAGTGAACCCCGTGCTACGAACAACCCTTGCAGTGCCTTCCTGTACCTAGCATTCCAGCAACGTTATCAACGACAATAAACCTCGTCACACATGGAATAAATCTCTCGACACCATTGGTTCGACACGTACATGAACAACCTTGTCACGACAGGAGTGCGTGACACACTGACTCGTATAAGAAACAAATTGTGGGTAATCGGAGGACGAAAATAAGTGAAAGACGTAATATGACAGTGCGTTGTGTGACAGCTGTTGCACAACGGTACAATTGCAGACCCTTGGTACAATTCCAGACCACTGTAACAGTACATCCTCTTCCTGCCGATAGGGTGACGAAGACCGCACCGTTTGAAATAGCTGACTTACATTATACAGGTGCTCTGGGAGCAACTACAACAAAAAGTGACATTGTCAAACTTTACGTAGTATTTTTTACATGTGCCGTCACAAGAGCAGTACACTTAGAAATTGTTAGAGACGCTTCACCTCAGTTTTCTACAAGCTTTTTGGCGCTTCCTGGCTCGAAAAGAAACGTGCTAAACGACAACGAAAGACTTTCAGAAAACTGATAAGGAATTGAATGCGTTCACTACAACATTACATCGCGAAACAACTCGAGATTTCGTCACCAATCACCAAATGTAAATGCCTTTTGGAAAATGCTCCGTGGTGGGGGGATTTCTATGAAAGGATCATCCATAGTTTCAAGTCAACTACGAAAAGTGATTGGCCGATGTTTACGGCATTTTGGATAATTATATACCTTAACATATGAAGTAGAGGATATCATGAACAACAAATCGCTAACATAAATTTACGATGAACCTGGAGGACATATACCCTAACTCCTTTAGAACCCACCGGCGGAAACAAAACAGAGGAATAGGACAGCAACCTTTAATAAAAGTGGAGACTGAAGCCCGAAAAATATGGCCCTCCGAGTACACGAAAGAATTTAGAGGTGCGAAAATGAAAGCAGCTCTGAAATGTCACCAGGAACTGAAAGTCTTACGTGGAGAGCGACATTTAAGAGCCTATCGGGAAATATGCGTGGCGAAGGAAGCTTTCCCAAGCATAAACCAAACCTCGAGCGTCTGCATATTAAAGACAGACGACAGCAAGTTTCTTCGGGAGCCCACAAAGTTTCTGCGGCCCCGAGAACGTGTAGCAACAGAATAAAGGATAACAGCAGTCAGAGAACACGAAGAAGAGCCGTCATTCGAACAACTTCTCGCGAGAACACATCCATAGTAAGATTGAAGTGTACATGGTTCTTGCCAGAACTAACGCAGGGAGCCGAACGACACTGTCTCCCAGAAGGAAGCCACAGGAGAGAAAACGCAGATTTAACACGGCCGGCCACATAGGACGAGTAGAACTCAAATGCGTCTTTGTAGCGTAGGCCGGAGACTAGACTGCGCAGAAGCGCGCCAGATATCCTTGTGAATAGCCGCAATCGAACGCAGACGGTCGGGACCTGAAAACACGAGAGGCTTATTAAACACTCGAGAACACAGCTACAGTACGATTCGAATGTTCAAGGTACTTGCCAGGAGTAGTGCCGGGCGAGGTACAAAGTATCGTTCACCAACAAGACCACTGGCGAGGGAATGCGAAGCCAACACGGTCGGCGACGGTATACGAGTGGTTTTCAAGGTCATCCTCTGCAACGAAGGGAGGGACGTAAACGCCAAAAACGTACAGCTGCAACTGCAACGAAATGAAACACTTACATTAGCTGCTGCAGGGCCGAGCTCCGCTGCAGACACAAGGCGACGTCCGATGCCGCGGCAGCTAAAGCTGGCGAGGCAATTCCGGATGTCGTTTGCTTCCACGAATCCACATTTCGCTGGATAGCACTGACGCGCCCGGGCTACCTTGTCACGAAATAGTGGTCGGGTCGCAAGGACATGCAGAACGGGTCAATGTCCCTGGCGCAATCGAAAGAGGACGGCTGTCAGCTAAGCCTGCCCGCAATTCGCTAAGCCTGAAGCTACACCCGCCGCCACCACGGGTGTGGTCCGTCCTCTTCGATTCAGCCACGGAGACGACCCGATGTGGCCGCAGCAGTGCCCACAAACTTCGGGCTTACAATTAATCACCTAAAATAAACTTACGTAATTTTCGTATACAGCTACACTCAACTGACAACTTCACAAAAGCGTGCGCCACCCTCGCCAGCTTGGAGAATATCTGGCATCTATCTTACTTGATGAGCATTTAAGCTCGTCGCGCAGAAAGACGCTCGCTGTGATGAGGGGTTGCTCCGCAGGTCCTCTGTTTGTGGCCACACTCAGACTTCTATGACCACAGTTGTCGGCCGATGTGCTCAGGTGGACAGCCATGGGACGATTACAGCTCAATGTGATCTCATCTGGAACGTAGGCAAGAAAATACTTATCTAGGTTAGTGCTGGAACCACTGCAGCCAAATAGTCGCGTGTATTCCTGCCACATTTGTGGCTGAAATTTCCCATTGCTTGACCACATGAACACATTTATTTAGGAAAAAAAATAAGCAGCGAGAAGGTCACGTTCTGAGCATCTGCACTTATAATCAATTCCTTCCACACTGACGTGAAAGAAATTAATAGGCATTCGAGAAGCCAACTTCAAGCAAGCTTGATTGAGTCCCACATAAATGCTCCTGTATGACCGGCAGTTTAAAAGGAGTTGCGAAATCATGTACAGTGTCTTGATGAAATCAAGCGTTATTGCCAGACGTTCACGCTTTCAAGCATTTTATTATCTTAATCAAGCAATCCGTAAATTCACAGTTATACTTCCCGATTCACATAAGCATGTTTTAAGCATCGTACTTGCCTGAGAAAATGAAATAGATATCACTCAATATTCAGTTTGATACATGGGTACGTTTCTCCTGAACACGCAATGATGACACAAAACGCATTAAGCTAGAAGTCACCCTTAACTGAAACAACTCCAGCCTTGAACAAAGGACCCTCCAAGCAGCGTCACTAACACTTCTTCCAACATTTGGCCTTGCCTGCACTGCAACCCAAACAACTCACTAAAGCCGCTTACGTGAGCCTTATGCAATGTCTTTCTTTGCAACTTCTAGTCACCCGTAAAAAGGGTAACGAAAGCGGGCCACACATACGATGTCGATGTTCAGATTTAGAAACTATGCAAAACAGCGTCTGTAACGGTTAGGGCATGTCGCATTGACTTAAATTCGATTGGCTAATAACAAAACTATTATTACCCCCACTATTGCCACTGGTGGTACCCTGCACCACAAAAAATGGACAAAGCATTTCTTACGTCAAACAATTTCCCACCTTTTGGAAACACTGCCTGGAATGTCCTCGTGCACCGCCATCGAAAACGAACATCTGGAAACATGAAACGGAGGGCTGATTCTTAACCACTCGAGGACATAGCCTATGTACGAGTCGCCTGTACGCGATACTCACCAGTAGTAGGAGAAAGTCCCGTCTGCCTGGAGGCCGCCATCGGTGAGGGAATGCAATGCAACAAGCACGGTCTGCCACGGTGCGAGTGGTGCTCAAGGCCATCTCCTGTGGGACGTTGGGAGGATGGCAAGGACACTGATGTCCTTCCTACTCGTAGGCCACAATCGAAAGCAGACGTTGGGATTCTGTAACAACAATATTCACACTCAGCATTTCCACTAATATATCTGAATCTGTACTGCACGAAAGATTCCTCGGGTTTTTGAAAAGCATGAATTTCGCCACCGCAGCTTGGTTGTCTACAGGATAAATCGACTGAGCTAGCCCTACTGCAAACAAAGAAGCTTATGAATATCGAACAAAGGTTGTGAGCAGTAGAAACATTCCTGGACCTAAGAAAGCCTTCGATTCAGTCTGAGTACTTTTCAGTAAGCCGTCTTATGGAATTAGAGGGTGCGGGCTACAGCTGATTAGAAGCTATCTGTAAAATGGTAAGCAATATGCTACACCGGACGATTATGAGCCCAGTGTAATCTCGGTGACTACAGGTGCACTACGACGCTCATTAGGGCAGCTTTTGGTTTTCCTTTATATATGCATGGTATCACTTGCATCTTACTAACCGAAAAGAGGCTTTTGTACGTGGATGACATGGATGTTTTCTTTTCTGGTGAATTAACAGAAATAAAAGCAAATAGGTGGTTAAGAGAGTTGTCAAAGTTGACAGATGTAAACGAGCTTCTACTGAATGTCAATAAAACAAAGTACGAATTTAAGTCTCGCAGCTCGGGAGTAAATCTTTTTGATCTTTATATCTATTGATAACAGGGAGCACAAACAATCTTTTTGGATTCTGTTTTACATGATTTGATCTTAGAATGAGCATGTTAAAAAAGTTAAACATGATGCTGTCACGCATAATGAATGCAGCTTACCAGTTGCTTTCTGTGTATTCTATTTAACCAGTCTATCAGGTGAGCTGCCCAAGGATTAGAAAATTGGTAAGGTATAGTTCCCCTATTTAAATCTGGTGACAGGTACTCACCCCGTAATTATCCACCTATTTAACATGCATATGCTGCAAATTTAACATATTATAGCTTATGTCTATGGTTACCTTGAATCAAATAACTTTCTCATAAGCATAAATTCAGAAAAGGCTACTCATGTGACACTCAGTTATAGAAATTCACGACTGACCTTCGCTTCAACATGAACACTAACGATCAAACCGATTGCGTCTTCCTCGTTTTCGCTAAGGCGTTCAATACTGTACCTCATTGCCGTTTGATTTTCAAGTTGTCTGCCCTTTGTATAGATTAACACTGTCTTAGCTTCGTAACTGTCTTCGCGTCAGCAATTTACAGTGGTCAACATTTCGTCCAACCTTTGCGACGTCACGTCCGGTGTCCCCCCAAGTCCATTACTTTTTTTTTAATATACATCAACGACTTGCCCGCTAACCTTTCCTCAGTTAGGTTGTTCGCTGATGACTCCGTCATCTACCGCCAATATTAAATGTATCTGCCTTCCAAATGAGCATAAATATTTGCACCTAGAAGCGAAGATTACACTGAAAAAATGAAAATGAAACCACGAGGCTTATTTTAACCACTCGAGGACAGCCGTAGTACGTGTCATGGGTACCGAGTACTTACACGTAGTGGTGCAGGGTGATGAGCAGTCTCGTCTGCTATCAAGACCGCACACCGGCGTTGGAGCGCGGTCGGCCACGGTACAACTGGTGCTCAAGGCCATCTCATGTGGGGACGTTGGGAGGATGGCAAACGTGGAGCAGCACACTGGATATCGTACTGGAGGGCCGCCACCGAAAGCTGAGGTCAAGATTCTGAAACAATAAGGCATAGGCGCAATAAGGTCAAGTGCCGAGCGAGTTGGTACATAATGAACAAGGAATTACACAATTTAACTAGACGCATACGTAGAGCAAAGAGCATAGGGCCGCGATTTTGTGGCAAGGCATTATGACTTATTCTACTCCAGTCTTATTACCCACCGCTCACGGCCGGCTGATCCCGTTGATAATGCGAGCGGACCGTCGCTCCGACCACTGACAAAGCGCGATAAGCGTGAAAAGGCATTATGACATTAAAGGCATCGCTACAAAATACCGGCCCAGGACGATGCTGGTTTTACCATCAACTGACTCAACTAGGATCTTCCTGTGCGCTTCTTTGCTGTATGCATATTCACTGGTTTAATTCCGTGTTCAATAAGGCATGGGCATTAGCAGCGCTACCAGCACTCGGGTGGCAATTAACCCGTTCAACTACATACTGTGGCTACTGTTCGCGACGGTTCTGCCTGCGCGCGTGGGATGAGCGGAGCGCTTCGATGCGACTTGGGCTGCGCAAGAGCGCAACGCCACAAGCTGCTTCCTGCCACGTACACTATTTCGTTGGATTACCTGGAATAACTCTCAACAGCTACACGTGTGGAACACTGTACAGGCGCCCACAAAATAACTGAACGCCGGACCGGTGGCCTTTCGCCGGCGGAGCGCGCCGGTGAAAATGCAGTGCCAGGGTCTGCGCATGCACGTTGTTATGCCTGGTGCGTCTCGAATTGGCAGGGAGCAGTCTTTGGCTCTCTATCGAGGCAGGCCCTTTCATCAGCGTCGCCGAGACGGCGACAGGGCCCAACACCGATGGTGACGGGCAAACACGCACCCTAAATCGGCAGTGCGCAACCTTTGAGTGTTTTCCCCCCAATGCCACCCCCTTAGTCAGCGGCCGCCTACCTGGCGACAGTGCCCCACACCCGACCGCCACTGATTGATGCGAGGGGCCAACTTCGGGGAATTACTACCGTGGGAACGGCGACGAGCTCTGTTTCCCAGATGGCCACGCAGCCGTGGCAAATGCGAGGGAGCAACATCAGAGGTGGAGTTCTGTGAACAATACGACCCCTCTGATTGGCCGCGCCAAGGTCATCAATTCCCTAGCGGGTCACCTACGGAAGACGACTGTTTTATAAGCAGACACCTTGGGTGCAATGGGGGGTCCTGACGTGTTCCGAGACGCTCGACCTATTAAACGCTCGACCATGTGGACACTCAGATGTAAACGCTAGAACGTGCAATCATGTTAGCATGTAGACGACTCCAATATAATGGAGCCCATCTTGTAAAATGGTGTACATTTGTATATAAAACCATTGTCTGATCACACTGGACCCTCCTTATCCCTGCACGACACCATCCATGGAACCATCGCGGTCGCTAGGACCCTCGGACTTCGCAAGAACGGCCTCCCTAGCAAGCTCGCCTCGCTCCCAAGTGCATCTAAATATCTGCCCACGTGTTGTCTCTTTCGTCCTCTGTCCCTGCTTATAGTGCAATTCAAAATATTTCCAAAATGAACTTCAACCAACTAGCCCAACTTGGTGCACTACTGCCTCTAAATAGGTGTTGGGCTCCAAAAGAAGAGTTGGGTGCTTTTAGCGTTGTCACATGGTGGGCTGTGCGGATGCGCCCTATAAATCACTGTGCGCGCGTGTGCACGCGATTTAGTATATGCTTTGCTCGTGCGTGCGCGCTAATGGGCATTGGCGCCTTTTAAAGCGAATGGCTTAACTGGCTCATTAGTCGCGAATGGTGACCATCGTCAACACTTGCGGCAGCAAAAATCAGAAAGCGGCATACTACACGTCTACCGTTCAATGAAGCATGTAAAAGTGAATTAAGCACCAAATAGCTAAAAATTTGGAGTAATTCAAGAGTGCCAAGAATTAAAAGTAATTAAGGTAGTTAACAAGACCAATACACAGACATACAACACCTTTATTAAGGCGTGCTAAAGCGAATTACTAACTAAAGAATTACGATTAATTAAAAGTAGTTAGGGGTTGCGAACAGTAATAGAGACTACTTAACATCAATTCGAGAGTCCGTGATAAGACTGGTTACGCCAAATTAAGACTAAGGAGTTCCAAAGAGCAGTACATACTAATAAGGATGAATAAAATATTCCGTAACAGCAAGTAAAAGAAACCGAATTGCGACCAATGAATATTAAATAACCAACATAAGCAAACAATCGCAAATCAAATGACGTCACCGCATTAAAGGTTCCGCCGTCAGTCTTCGCAATCGATATGGGACCCCAACGAACGTTTTTTTTTTTTTCAAATGCATTTACCTCACAGCTGAACACCCCCTCGATTAACAACGTATCACCACTCTGAACGAAAAATTGAATGTTTGCGCCAACCAACGCAGACACGCGATCAAATGTCACAGTACTCCTTACTAAAACGGCAGCGAAGCAGCCAGGTGTCGTAAATAAATAACGCACTATGCGATGTTCATTGCGACTATATACAAAGCATTGAAGAGACCTTTATATAGTGCGGCATGCATGAAATTCCTGTGCTTAAATTAGCGTGTTGGAATATGCCGTCTGACATCATTTTGAAAACTTATTACTGCACGCATTCATCCTTGTTAAAGGAGCCGTCGTGTTATAGTCAAAGTTCTGATCTTACTCCCAAGTAGTAAATGCAACTCTGAATATAATTGCACAAGGACTAAAATACATAGCGGAACACGATAATTCGGTTGAAAAGTGCGCACAATGCTATTATAGGCGAGCCGTGGCACACGCCCACATGAAAGATAAGCTATGAATTCATAGTTTCTTTAGGCGAAATAATTAACTCAGATATTTAAGACATTAGAAATAATTAAAAGTACAGCATTACTCAACGGTAACCACAAGGTTATAAACGCTCACGGATTCCATCCACGCAAGCTATCCAGAAAACACGACTCTTAGAATGAATGCAGATTCCGACTAGAATACGACACAATGATTGCACGTGCGTTTGAAGATTCCGCTGCATAACAGCGCGCGCGCTCGCTATAGCTCACATTGCGCGTCTTTCGCGCAATGAAAGCAGGCGTATACCTGTGTTACGCGAAGTGTTAGATTAATTGGCTTGTATTCCTTCAGTTATTTTAAATGCATCGGCCGCTTCTCAGGCAATCCCCCGTTCTAGGCATGTGCTGTTGCACCATCCACTTCATGGCCACTCCCTCGTGGTTATTTGCCACAATATTGTGCGGGTATGTTTAAGATTACGGGTCTGGCACATAAAGCCCCGTAATTCATTTAAAGTAACACTTCTGCCCCGCGCAGTTGTGAGACAATGACTACGCCAACCTCCTAGCCGGCTATTAACGATGTCGCTTGTGCGACATTGTTAATAGGACACGTCTTGCTGTGTCCTTTGCCCAACGTAGACAGACGTACGCAAGGTAACGTTTAACACGAACTCGCCACTCGTATCGCACTGAACGCTGAAGAACGTGAACATTCAACGTAAACATCGCACAAATTATCGTCAGCGCGAACATCACAGAAGGCTTCGCTTACATCGATACCGGTAGTGCGCGGGATCCACATAATTTTTTTTTTCATTTTCATTTTATTTACTACCGCGTTCAGTAGGAGCTACAGAATGAAGGCGCGTGGCAAAGCGGCCGAGCGTTGTAGGTCCTACTGAGGGCGGAAGTTCGTGCAGTGTGCCCACCAGCTATCTTCCTAGTCGATAACGGCAGTATTGTAAATAATTCTAATAAGAGCACATAGCGGTAGTACGAATCGTAAGTGATATTTACCATTAGTAGCAGGGCTCCAAACCAAGTCCCCTCTGCCAGCAGGACGTCATGGGTGGTATAATGCAATGGAGCCAACGCGGCCAGCCAGTGCACGGGTGGTGCTCAAGGCCATCCCCTGTGGGAGGAAGTTGGGAGGATGGCAAACGTCGAGCAGCACACTGAATATCCTTCATACTCGTGGGCCGCAATCAAAAGCAAACGTTGGGATCCTGAAATGACCAACAAGGCTTTTTTCTTAACCACTCCAGGATATAGCCGTATAGCACGAGTAGTCAGTACGTGGTACTTACCCGTAGTAGTGCAGGGCGATGACCCTGGCCTCGCCTGCCAGCAAGACCACACCGACGAGGGAACGCGGTAGGCCGCGGAACGAGTGATTCTCTGAAAAACAGAGGACATTAAGTACACACGGAAAACACGAACAGCAACAACGGCAGCGAAACGGCCCGCTTACTGTCGCTGCTGCCCGGCCGAGCTCCGATGAGAACCGAAGGCGACGTCCGGCGATGAGGGCTGCATTAAGCATGATTAGTAGCTACAAGCTGGCGAGGCAATTCCAAGTGCTTCCCCGATTCCACATTTCGTTCGATAGCACTGACGCGCCCGGGCTATCTTGTCACGAAATAGTGGTCGGGTCGCAGTGCAATTCGGAACGGGTCCATGTCCATGCCGCAGTCGAAAAGAGGACGGCTATCAGCTAGCCTGCCTAGTGTGAGCTAAGCCTTGTGTCAGCTAAGCCTGAAGCTACACACGCCGCCACCCCGAACACGGTGGCCCGTCCTTCGATTCCGGCACGGAGGAGACCCATGTGGCCGCAGCCATGCCCACAAAACTCTCGGGCTTACAATTAAGCAACAAAACCGTACGTAATTTTCAAATGGCTATGCACTCATAGCGAGCGCTAACTAGTGGAACTCAGTTAACTTCGCTAAGGCGTGCGCCACCCTCGCCAGCTTGGGGACCATCTGGCACCTTACTTGTTGAGCATTTAAGCTCGTCGCGCAGAAAGAATCTCGCTGAGAATCTCGCTGGTCCGCAGGCCCTCAGTTTGTGGCCACGCTCAGACTTCGATGTTCGCAGTTGTCCCATGGCTGTCCACCTGAGCACATCGGCCGACGATTGCCGTTCAATGTTATCGCATCTGGAACGTAGGCAAGAAAATACTTATCTAGGTTAGTGCTGGAACCACTGCAGCCAAATTGTCATGTGTATTCCTGAAAGTTCCCATTGCTTGACCACATGAACACATTTATTCAGAAAAAAAAAATAAGCAGCGAGAAGGCTACGTTCGGAGCATCTGGAATTTATAATGAATTCCTTCCACACTGACGTGAAAAATTAATAGGCATTCGACAAGCAATCTTCGAACAAGATTGAGTCCCACATAAATGCTCCTGGGTGACCGGCAGTTTAAAAGGAGTTCCGAAACCACGTGCAGTGCCTTTAATAAAATGTTTCTCTTTCAAACATAAGAAATCAAGCGTTATTGCCAGACGTTCACGCTTTCAAGCATTTTATTATCTTAATCAAGCAATCCGTAAATTCAGTTGTACTTCCCGCTTCACATACGCATGTTTCAAGCATCATACTTGCCCGAAAAAATGAAATGGATATCACTCAATGTTCACTTTGATACATGGGTAGGTTTCTGCTGAACACGCAATGATGGAACAAAACGCATTAAGCTAGTAGTCAGCACCCTTAACTGAAAGCAACTCCACTTTTTAACAAAGGATCCTCCAAGGAGCGTCGCTGACACTTCCAACATTTGGTCTTACCTGCACAGCAACCCAAACAAAACTCACTAAAGTCGCTTACGTGAGCCTTATGCAATGCGTCTTTGAAACTTCTGTCAGCTGTAGAAAGCGTAACCAAAGCTGGCCACACATACGATGTCGATGTTATCATTTAGAAACTATGCAAAACAGCGTCTGTAGCAGTTAGGGCATGTCGCATTTGCTTGAATTCGATTGGATACTAACAAAAGCAATTACTATTGCCACATGTGGTACCATGCACCACAAAAAAAAAAAAATTAAAGCATTTCTGACGTCAAACAATTTCCCACCTTTTGGAAACACTGCCTTGAATGTCCTCGTGCACCGCCATCGAAAACGATCATCTGGAAACACGAAACGACAGAGGGCTCATTGTTAACCACTCGAGGACATAGCCGATGTACGAGTCGTCTGTACGCGATACTCACCAGCAGTGGGAGCAAGTCCCGTCTGCCTGGAGGCCGCCATCGGTGAGGGAATGCAATGTAACATGCCCGGACTGCCACGGAGCGAGTAGTGCTCAAGGCCATCTCCAGTGGGACGTTGGGAGGATGGCAAGGATACTGATGTCCTTCCTACTCGTAGGCCGCAATCGAAAGCAGACGTTGGGATTCTGTAACAATATTCATACTCAGCATTTCCACTTAATATATCTGAACGTGCACTGCATGAAAGATTCCTCGGGTTTTTGAAAAAGCAGGAATTTCGCCAGTGCAACTTGGTTGTCAACAGGATAAGTCGACTGAGCTTGCCCTACTCCCAACAAAGGAGCTTATTAAATCGAACAGAGGTTGTGAACAGTGGCAACATTCCTGGACCTAAGCCCTTCCATTCAGCCTGAGTACTTTTCAGTAAGTAGTCTTCTCACGGAATTGGAAGGTGGGGGCTAGACCAGCTTAGAAGCTATCTGCAAAATGGTAAGCAGTATGTTACACTTCAGCATCGTCCAGGCTAATCTCGGCGACTACAGGTGCACCACAGGGCTCATTAAGGCAGCTTTTGGGTTTCCTTTATATACGTATGACATCACTTGTATACCACTAACCTAAAAAGTGCTTTTGTGCGCGGTTGACATCAATGATGTTTTGTGATGAATTAGCGGATATAAAACCAAATATGCGGTTAGGAGAGTCGTCGAAGTTGCTATAGATGTTATGTGCTATAGAGCGACACAGACGCTCTTTTCGCGGTTAGTTTCGGTTTCAAGGACCCTGCCAAGGGGAACTAATTGTTCGCCTAGCTCCCACATGAACTCCGCTATTCAAAATTTGATCGTTGGGATAGGTAGTGTCGAGGACGGGGCCCAAAGTATTCATTTACTGTAACCACCTACTGTTGATAATTAGAGAGTTAATTACCATAACTTTCCCAATTACGCACGTAAGTGCGGAAATTGCTGTGTATCTAGAGGCCGCCAATCCGTACACTCGAATGGTAAATATAACATGACCAATATATATATTTTTCCAATTTAAAAAATTTGGTGCAGCTAAAAAAAAAAAAAAACCCTGTATATACAGGGCGTTTCAGCGGACACGTAAAATTTTAAAGGTTGCCGAAGATAGCCCAATTCTAGTTCAGCAGCTGGTATATTCGAAGAGGCGGGCATTACATGAACAAAAAATTGAAATGCACAATCAACTGCATTTGATATGTGGGCGATACCAATATTTTCACGACAGCTGGTACGAAAACAGATCTTTCAAAAAAAAAAAAAAAAAAAAGGAATGATGTCCTGCGAAAACTATCTGGCTTCAGTCTGTCTACTCGCAAACACAAAAAAGTACCTATAGTTTTCGCCAAGGAGGTTTTAGAATTTTTTTAAGACCTTGGTTTTCGACGTAAAAAACACCCGACTAATGAAACTAAATTATTGAACTTCAACAACTCTCATTTGCAAAGGGTTAAGGAGACGAATTTTTTAGGCGTCTAGCTCGATAGTTAACTCATCAGCCTATATCTATGTCCGCTGCAGGACGAAGGCCTCTCCCTGCGATCTCCAATTACCCCTGTTTTGCGCTAGCCGATTCGAACTTGCACCTGCAAATTTTTTAATTTCATTAACTCCGACAGTTAACTAAAGTGGCAGTAGCATGAAACTACACCAACCGTCTATATGAAAATCCGAAGATTATTAATTACGTTACATTTTTCTTTTGAACACACTGCGTACACTTTGTCAGTTTTATACATTCGCGTATTACGTATGCTATTACCATATACGAAATCACGTACCCCAGCACTTGACTGCCAATTATTGCAGCACAAGATACAGCGCTTCGAGCTATTCTCTTCCTAAAAAGAACGGACTCGATCAAATTTGCCTACCTATTAATATACTACCTGTGAAACATTGCACTGATTACTCCGTTCTAGTTTTGCTTTACAATAGCATGCACAATTACCCTATCATCCTCATCGGCCTATATGCCCTTCTGTAAAAATAAATCGAAATAGCACATGCCCATTACGATCAGTAACCTGAAACGCAAACCGTTCCAAAATATCGTACTAATTATGGATCATTTACATTCTCGCATGCCGCTTCACAGCTCTGGAATAAATTACTAACAGATCTAACAGCACAACAATCATCTACTAAACTAACCTTCGCTTTTATGCTCGTGTCACTTCCTTAACGAGTATGTACCATATTTGTACCGTCTCAGTTTTCTTTTTTCTCTCACGCGCTCTAGCGTTTATATAACAGCATACAACATAGGGGCCTCCTTCGCAACTGCGAGTTGTAGGGCCCCACCTTGAAATCATACACAATGTACGTATCTCCATGGGATCAAAGCACTTGAGCTTGACTAATTAACAAATCACTAAGTTTTATGACCCATATTGCAATTTACAAATTCTAGCCGTGGAGTTCGCAAGGCGGATCCACTTGGAACGAATTCTCAGGATGCCACCAGTTTCGAGATATTCCCGAACTTTGCGGAGAAATGCACTGGTGTTCCAGTTACTTTCTTAGAATGTCGATTTATGCCCTGAAGCACGAAAGTAACCGGAACGCCAATGCATTTCTCCGCAAAGTTCGGGAATTAATATATCGAAACTGCTGTCATCCTGAGAATTCGTTTCAAGTGGTTCCGCCTTGCGAACTGCACGGCTAGAATCTGTGAATTGCAACACGGGCCGTAAGGTAATTTGTAAAAAATAGTAATTTTTTGTTAATTAGTCGACTGCATTTCAATTTTCTTGTGTGAGTTATGTCCGCCTCTTCGAGTAGACCCGCTCATGAAGTAAAATTGTGCTATCTGCCACAGGCAACCTTTAAAATTTTTTGAAAGTGTTCGCTGAAACACCCTGTATTTAAACCGAGGTTTAGAGTTCCAAAAAATTAAACTTGATAAAAACGTTCCAGCTCAGAAATGTTAACGATTAACTAAGGACAAATTATGGCAGACAGCCTTGGCTTCTAGATCTCTACTTTCTTGAATGATAGCTATCTTGAAACTCAAATTAACAAGCTGAGCCCGCGAGACAAAGCTACTTTAGAGATCTGTGAAGGGACCAATCTTCCTATTGATAATTTCTTTCCTCAAGGCTTAGGTAACACAAACCTTGCCAATTTCCTTTTTTTTTTTTGATGCCAGACTATTTTTCCTGCGTAGTTTAGCTTACGCAAGAATCGGTTAGTCGGTTTTCTTTGCCTAATTGCTTATAGTACGTTAAGTTTAAGTATGCGATGTCTTGAACTCAGTTTACCTCATGAGAAATGCATTTTTTGTTGATTTGTTAGTTGATCGCTAGAGCCGCATCAAAATTTATATTCCATTCACTTTTATTTTAGTGACAACGGTATGTTACCGTTGTCGCTCGGGAGTACAAAATATTGAGGACAGGGACCCAGTCAGATAAAGACAAGCATGTTAGGTCGCTGGTTTTCCTCGGTTGCTTTTCCCTTTGTAGTATATTTTGCAAATGAGTTTCAAGCAAATATTTGTAACTGGAAGGGAAGATGAAACTGAAATAAACAACGAAGCTTATCTAACCACTCGGGGACAGTCGCAGTAGTACAAGTCATGTGTACGCGGTTCTTACACGTTAGCAGTGCAGGGCGATGAGCATTCTCGTTTGCCAGCAAGACCGCACACCGGCGGCGAGGTAGCACGGTCGGCCACGGTACGAGTGGTGCTCAAGGCCATCTCCTGTGGGAGGGCGTTGGGAGGATGGCAAACGTGGAGCAGCACACTGGATACCCTACTCGTGGGCTGCAACCGAAAGCAGAGGTCAAGATTCTGAAACAATGAGGCATGGGCGCAGTAAGGTAAAGTGCCGGGTGAATTGGTACATATTGAACAAGGAATTAAACGAGATAACTAGACGCATACGCAGAGCAAAGAGCACAGGACGGTGCTGGTTTTACTATCAACCTACTCAACTAGGATCTTCCTGTGTGCTTCTTTGCTCTGTATGCGTATTCGCTGCTTTAATTCCTTGTTCAACAAGGCATCGGCATTAGCAGCGCTACCAGCACTCAGGTGGCAATTAACCCGTTCAACTACAATCTGCAGCTACTGTTCGCGTCGGTTCTGCCTGCGCGCGTGGGGCAAGCGGAGCGGTTGGATGCGACTTGGGTTGCGCAAGAGCGCAACGCCACAAGCTGCTTCCTGCCACACTATTTCGTTGGATTACCTGGCGCAACTCTGAGCAGCTACACGTGTGGAACACTGTACAGTAGCCCACAAAATAACTCGGAAAGCCGGACCGGTGGCCTTTCACCGGCAGAGTGCGCCGGTGAAAAAGTAGTGCCAGGGTCTGCGCATGCGCGGTCCCCCTAGCAAGCACGCCTCGTTCCCCAGTGCATCTAAATAGCTGTTGCCTCGATCCACAAGAATAGCGTTGGGTGCCTTTTAGCGTTCTCAGGGGGTTGTGCGAATGCGGTCTAAAACGCTGTGTCAAAATAAAAATTGTGGGGTTTTACGTGCCAAAACCACGATTATGAGGCACGCCGCAGTGGGGGACGCCGGCAATTTGGACCACCTGGAGTTCTTTAACGTGCACCTAAATATAAGTACACGGGTGCTTTCGCACTTCGCGCCCATCGAAATGCGGCCGCCGTGGCCGGGATTCGATCCCGCGACCTCGTGCTCAGCAGCTTAACACAATAGAACGCTGTGTGCGCGCGTGTGCACGCGATGAAGCATAAGCGCTCGTGCGTGCGCGTTAATAGTCATCAGCGCCTTTTAAAGCGAAAGGCTTAACTGGCACATTAGTCGCAGGATGCGACCATCGTTGACAACGCTTGCAGTGGCAAAAATCGGAAAGCGGCACACTACACCCCTACCGTTCAATACAACATGTAAAAGTGAATTAAGCACCAAATAGCAAAAAAAATTAGAGTAATTCAAGAGTGCCAAGAACTAATTGAAAGTAATTAAGGTAGTTAACAAGACCAATACATAGACATACAACACTTTTATTAAGGCGTGCTAAAGCGAATTACTAACTAACTGAGAATTACGATTAAAAGTAATTAGGGGTTGCGAACAGTAATAGAGACTACTTAACATCAATTCGAGACTCCGTGATAAGACATGGTTACGCCAAGTTAAGACTAAAGAGTACCAAAGGGCAGTACATACTAATAAGGATCAATTAAATATTCCGTAACAGCAAGTAAAAAAAAAACGAATTACGACCAATGTATAGTTAATTAACCAACATAAGCAAACAATCGCAAATGAAATGACGTCACCGCATTAAAGGTTCCACCGTCAAAGTCTTAGCAATCGATATGGGACCCCAGTGAACGTTTTTTTATATGCATTAACTCACAGCTGAACACCCCCTTGATTAACAACGTATCACCACCCTGAACGAAAAATTGAATGTTTGCGCCAACCAACGCAGACACGCGATCAAATGTCACAGTACTTACTAAAACGGCAGCGAAGCAGCCAGGTGTCGTAAATAACGCACTATGCGATGTTCATTGCGACGGCAAAGCATTGAAGAGACCTTTAATATAGTGCGACATGCATAAAATTCCTGTGCATGAAATTGGACTGCTGGAATACGCCGTCTGATGTCATTTCGAAAACATTACTGCACGCAGTCATCCTTGTTAAAGGAGCCGTCGTGTTAGTCAAAGTTCTGATCTTATTCCCAATTAAATAATGCGGCTCGGAATATAATTGCACAAGGACTAAAATACATAGCGGAACACGATAATCCGGTTGAAAAGTGCGCGCAGTGCTATTATAGGCGAGCCATGGCGCACGCCCACATGAAAGATAAGTTATGAATTCGTAGCTTCTTTAGGCGAAATAATTAACTCAGATATGCACGACATTAGGTAGAACGCTAAGTTTTACACCGACTTGTATTCATTTATTATAAATGCACCGGCCGCTTCTCGGGCGATCAACCGTTCTGGGCATGTGCCGTTGCACCACCAACTTCATAGCCAATTCTCGTTGTGGATCTGTGCCACAATATTGTGGAGGTATGTTTAAAATCGTGGGTCTGGCATAAAAACCCCTGTAATTCATTTAAAGTAACACTGCTGCCGGGCGCAGTTGAGACAATGACTACATCTTGCTGTGTCCTGTGCTCAAAGTAGACAGACGTACGCAAGGTAACGTTTAACACAAACTTGCCACTCGTATCGCACTGAACGCTCAAGAACGTAAACGTGCAACGAAAACATCGCCGCAAATTATCGTTGCAAAGCAAACAGCACAGAAGGCTTCGCTTACATCGATAGCGATAGTGCGCGGGATCCGCCCATAATTTGTTTTCTTCATTTTCATTTTATTTACTACCGCGCTCAGTAGGAGCTACAGAGTGAAGGCACGTGGCAAAGCGGCCGAGCGTTGTAGGCCCTACTGAGGGCGAAAGTGCCTGCAGTGTGCCCACCAGCTATCTTCCTAGTCGATAACGGCAGTATTGTAAATAATTCTAATAAGAGCACATAGCGGTAGTACGAATCGTAAGTGATATTTACCATTAGTAGCAGGGCTCCAAACCAAGTCCCGTCTGCCAGCAGGACGTCATGGGTGATACAATGCAATGGAGCCAACGCGGCCAGCCACTGTACGGGTGGTGCTCAAGGCCATCTCCTGTGGGAGGACGTTGGGAGCATGGCAAATGTCGAGCAGCACACTGGATATCCTTCCTCGTGGGCCGCAATCAAAAGCAAACGTTGGGATCCTGAAACGACAACAAGAGTTTCTTAACCACTCCAGGATATAGCCGTATAGCACGAGTGGTCAGTACGTGGTACTTACCCGTAGTAGCGCAGGGCGGTGACCATGGTCTCGCCTGCCAGCAAGACCACACCGACGAGGGAACGCGGTAGGCCGCGGAACGAGTGATGCTCTGAAAAACAGCGAGGACAGTAAGTACACACGGAAAACACGAACAGCAACAACGGCAGTGAAACGGCCCGCTTACTGTCGCTGCTGCCCGGCCGAGCTCCGATGAGAACCGAAGGCGACGTCCGGCGTTGAGGGCTGCATTAAGCATGATTAGTAGCTAAAAGCTGGCGAGGCAATTCCGAGTGCTCCCCCGATTCCACATTTCGTTCGATAGCACTGACGCGCCCGGGCTACCTTGTCACGAAATAGTGGTCGGGTCGCAGTGCAATTCGGAACGGGTCCATGTCCCTGCCGCAGTCGAAAAGAGGACGGCTATCAGCTAGCCTGCCTAGTGTGAGCTAAGCCTTGTGTCAGCTAAGCCTGAAGCTACACACGCCGCCACCCCGAACACGGTGGCCCGTCCTTCGATTCCGGCACGGAGGAGACCCATGTGGCCGCAGCCATGCCCACAAAACTCTCGGCCGGGCTTACAGTTAAGCAACAAAATTAACTTTACGTAATTTTCAAATGTAACTAAGCACTCCTAGCGAGCGCTAACTAGTGGAACTCAACAGTTAACTTAGCTAAGGCATGCGCCACCCTCGCCAGCTTTGGGACCATCTATAGGACTTAACTGGTGAGCGCTAACGACGCTCGACGTCTGGAAGCTCGCCGTGACGACGCTCGCCGTGACCAGGGGTTGCTGCGCAGGTCCTCCGTTAACAGCCACGGTCAGAGTTGCTCCTCCACAGTTCGTGGTCCAGGCGTCGCCGACGAGTAGGAACACACACACACAAAGAACGAGTACTCGGCCTGCGCGACTTGCGACTTATACGCTGCGCCGGCTTAACCGGGATGCCCCAAGGGCTGACAGCTGGCCGTTGCATACATTCCGGGAGTTCGGAAAATGAGGGCGAGGAATTGCCGAGAAGGAGCAACAAAGTCTCTCGAAGCGTGCCTCACATTTTGCAGGCCCGGGGTGATGAAGCCATAGTTCTTCCAGAGTGTGGCCTAAGGCTGGAACTCGCGCAGCGTGTCACTTGGTCAAGCGCTGCCACCGTTAGTGCGTAACTAGGAGCAGCAGGACCGTGGGGTACGGTACGACGCAGAGGGCAGCCGACACGAGGCCCATCGAAGTCGACAGAAAAATGCAAAATGGCGGCCCAAGCCTCCGTATGTGCGCTATATGGCCACGACAACCACGATGCTAAGCACTTTAGCGCATGCGTTGATACGCCCGGCCACTTCTTCTCTTCTCGCATTGGTCTCTTCTCGAACTACGTCACTGGCTCGCCAGCGGCCGCGCCACCGTTATCACCACGCTCGGCGCGACTGGTGATGGTGAAGTGAAAGGAACAAATAAAATGAAAAAAAAAAAAGAAACCGTAGCTGGCATACAGTTGCTGAACTCGGAAAGTTCTAGAAGCTTCCACATGCTTCCACTGTGTTCTTGGCCAGCAATGGCGTTAGCGCTGTCGCCGTCGTTTTATCGATATGAAACTCGCCCACGGAATCTTCGCGGTTCCATGGCCGCCTTGGCATTCGCGTTGGGCTTCGGCCGCAAGCATGACTTGCAACTTACGAGCGCGCGTCGCAACACGTTTCGAGTTCGCTGTACACGTCGTCGCCTGCTTCTTGCCGCACCGTTTCTCTTCAGACAAAAATTAAATTTCTAGGCGTTTGCGTGATGGAACCACGATCTGTTTACGAGACACGCCGTAGTAGGGGATGTACACTGGTTCAATTTTGACCAGCTAGGGGTTCTTCAACGCGCATCTACATCTAAGTACACGAGTGTTTTTTTTTTGTTTTTTTTTTCATTTCGGCCGTTATAAAAGCGATTGCATGCCACAGTCGGGATCGAACCGTCGAACTGGAGCTCAGCAGTCGAATCAAACAGTCACTCGGCTACGACGGCGGATTGCTTAGAACTGCCATATATAGTGACACGGGTTTGCCGTCCATTAAAGGCATCCGCATTCCGATTGTTTCGACCTCTGTATGACTTGCGCCAATTGAGCTGTTTTTTTTTTCGAATGTTGGTGTCCTAAAACGCTAGCATCCTGTATTTGCTATTATAGCAACGCAATAGAAAGGCGAAAAACGAAGATAGTTAACAGAAAGCTGTTCTTCCTATACACTGCATGACTCGGCGTAAAGACACCGCAAGAGATTTCGAACGAAAGGTTCTCACGCACGAAGATCTCATAACCACGAGAATTACCACGACGAATTATTCAATAAAGCATCTAATCACACTTAACACTTTTAAGTACATTTCAATTCCTCGTTCAAAACTTTATTCACAGGAGATAAATGCATCTGATGCCACCACTTCCTTCACGTTGGTGGACTTAATTCTGTTTTCTTCTGAATGTTTTCTTTATTTAAATAATATTCTGTTTTTGCTATGCGCGCTGACCTCTCAGCAGTGGCCTCATTAAGCTATGGCGTTGAAGATATAGTGCCACCGTCCCGTCATCACCAATGACAGGCGCACACATCCGGTTTGGCCGCACTGCGTGATATTTGCGAGATATTTTCACTTATGTTCTGGTTCTCATATTTGAAAGGGAGAAAGTAAAAATAAAACAGAAGCTAGAATACTGCAGTGTACGGCGAGTATTGTCGCACAGTTCGCCGAAAGCATAAGTGCTATCGGCGTGAAATGAAACGCGAACAGCGGTGTGCATGGTGCAGTTTGCACCGTCATCATTAGAGATACATTTGCTCGTGCGGTTTACCGCTTGTGCGCCACATTCATTTTTTTTTCTTTTTTTTTTTTTTCAATCGGTAAACTTGTGCAGCGCGGTATCGCCGGCAGCCGCGACGGTGGTCGGCTTGATCATGCCGAGCGCGGTTCCAGAACAGAAGCGAAAATATATCAGAGCCGCTATTCTGGACATTCCGCCATTTTCTTCGAGGCGTGACGTAGGTGCGACGCTTACAAAATGGCGCTGATAGCCCCGTTTTGCTTTCGTAACGTGACGGAAATTTGACGTTTCGCCTAAGAAACTAACATTTAACCTAGCGTTCTTGATAAAGGAAAACAGTTTTCCTCCCCAGTAAAAATAAAGCAGCTAGCTCAAAGCGTACGATTATTGCATAAAAATCGTTCCTCGCTTCCGTCGTCTGCATGCGCACAAGCTGTCGTCTGCTTCATTAGCTAGGATGTGTGTCCTCGGGGAATGGAATGAGTCATCGTATATTGGCACCCACGCGCTTGCTTTCTACCTTGAGACAACATACGTGACCTGCCAGTGATGATCAGCGCACGCTCTAGGCCGCGTTATCGCTATCTCGTGAAACGCAAGTGACTCAGCCCGACTCGTCTGGCGGAGAAGCGGCCGAACATCATCGAAATAAAGTCCCTGATGATGATGATGATGTATAGTGTTTACTGGCGCAAGGGCCAAGTATGGCCAAAGAGCGCCAAGAGATATGATATGATAAAGTCCCTATATAAGAAAAGTACCGCCATCTACTCTTTCCTCCGCCGGCTCCTCTCCTAAATCGCTTGCTTCTTTCTTTACTTTTTGCTTCATACAACTGTATTTATTAGATCATTAAAGACAACTGTATTTTATTAGATCATTATCAATATATACCTTTTTTCAGGGCCCACCGTGAGAGCGCCCATCGATAGCGGCGGGCGTTGACGCCGCTATCACTTGCAATGCCATGCAACTCTTGGAGTGCGTGGAAAGGCGCGCTCGTAAAGTTCACCTGTTACAATACGCCCCCCTCATATGTGTTGTGTTGCATGTCGACGTTTGTCTGAATTAGGTGACGCGGGTAGTTTTAATGTCTCGTTAAGAGACAATACTATTTTGACTCACTACTTTGACTGCATGTGCAGTAAAAAGTAGTGAGTTGCGACCGTCAGATACTTGTTTACTTTAGTTGTTTTCGTGCAACAGCGCTGGCCCACGGGCTTGGCGTACGACGAAAGGACGAGCACTCTACGCAATCTACGCCCAAAGTGTTCGTCGGCCTCCAAAGAAAGTATGTTGTGTGCAGCGACGCGATTTCTACACCCGTACGGCTTATCTTTTCCGGCATCGCTTTTCGCGCGGAAAACTCGGAACGCCCATGAAGTTGAATGGCGGGGCATTTGAATATACAGCTCTAATCTCAGGCCTCCGAAAACAAATTTCGCGCCTATGAGAACAAAATGACGTCACTTCTGTTTTTGACGGATATGACGTCAAATTATTTTTTTCTTCCGCCAGAAGTGTTCCCTCCTCACACAGATGGCACTAAGCCCCATGAAACGCCGGTAAGCAACCATGTTTTGAACGTATGGGCTTCTATGGAAGCTTCGCTACCAGGTATATTTACCTTGCCCGGACCGCATGAAAGAACAGACGAAGTTGGTAAGTGTTCTTGCATTGTGCTGGTTTGTCTGTGTTCAGTATATAACTAGGCTGCAGCTTTCCTTTCATTAGAGGAGAGGGAAGTGGAAAAAAAGAAAGCAAAGGGGTAAGCAGCGATCTACGCGGAAACGCATCGGTGTTTCTGGCACGCTCAAAATGGAAGTTTAAAGCCCGTCCACGTTACCGGCACGGCAACTCGCCGCGCGAGTTGCCGAACTCGAACTCGAGTTGGGTTTCGTTCGGCCTTCTGCTAGCTCTTGGGCGTCCGCTTTACACATGGTTCCAAAGAAGACAGGTGATTGGAGGCCATGCGGAGATTACCGCGCGTTAAACAAAGTGACGATTCCCGACCGGTATCCTATTCCGCACATTCACGACTTCACCGCTTCGCTTCACGGTTGCTGCATATTCAGCAAAGTGGATCTAGTTAAAGCTTACCATCAGATTCCCGTGGAGCCTTCCGACATTCCTAAAACCGCAATCATCACACCATTCGGCATGTTTGAATACCTCCGCATGCCCTTCGGTCTCAGAAATGCTGCTCAAACATTTCAGCGGTTCGTTGACCAAGTGCTACGTGGGCTGACTTGTTGTTTCGTCTATTTAGACGACATTCTCGTTTTCAGCCGATCTGCTGCGGAACATGAACCGGACCTGCGTAAGGTCTTCGAACGTCTCCGTCAATACGGCCTCGTTATCAACGTCTCGAAGAGCGAGCTTGGCGTCGATTCCCTCGATTTCCTCGGGCATCGAATTGATCAACGTGGCATTCAGCCCGTCTCACTCCGCGTTCAAGTCATTAAAGATTACCCGCAACCGTCGACCACAAAGAAATTGCGGCAATTTCTGGGCCTCATCAATTACTACCGCCGTTTCATTCCTCGTTGTGTATCCATCTTGCAGCCGCTGCACAGTCTGCTCTCAAAAAAGCCCCAAGCAAACACGCCTCTAATATATGGACGAGTTCTGCCGAAAGTGCTTTTGCCACTGCCAAAAATTCTCTCGCTTCCGCCACTCTTCTAGCACACCCGAAGCCAGATGCGCCAATTTCCGTTATGGTGGACGCCTCCGACATAGCTGTTGGCGCTGTTCTTCAACAGCTGGTTGACAATGCTTGGCAACCCATACATTTCTTCTCGAGGAAGCTGACAGTGCAAGAAACTCGCTACAGCACTTTCGGCCGCGAACTCCTGGCAATCTAGCCATGTCTTCATCCGCCACGATGCCACTCGCACTCCACTACAAGCACCTTACGACGGTCCTTTTAAAGTCCTGAAGTGCGATCCTAAGTACTTCACTCTCCTTGTTAACGGACGCGAAGAGACGATATCTATAGACCATTTGAAGCCAGCTCACATGGACGCTGGCAACACCATCTGAAGCAGATAAACCGCTCGACGGCAATGCCTTCATCGCTAGGGGGGAGCCATGTAGTGGACAGTGCGCTTGGCGTCCGCAGAACAAGAAGAAGAAGAAGCTCGACATCATGGCCGGTAACATCAGCGTAGTTGCCCCGACGAATAAATGGTTACTTGTTCCGAGTCTTCTGTTCACACACACACACACACACACACACACACACACACACACACACACACACACACACACACACACACACACACACACACACACACACACACACACACACACACACACACACACACACACACACACACACACACACACACACACACACACACACGTGTGTGTGTGTGTGTGTGTGTGTGTGTGTGTGTGTGTGTGTGTGTGTGTGGGACATATATACACGCTTTCATATATAAAAGGGAGACCCGTCTAGCAACTCATTCAGTTCTAAGACTCTAAGACTGCCATGGCTAGACCACGGCAACTAAAGACACCAGAAGAAAAGCGTGAATACAATGCTCGACCATGTGTGGTGTTGTATACAGCTTCGCTGGACATTCACGTTCGCAGGGCGGGATTGCGGCCATTTTTTTTCATTACCCCCGTATACATACAAATTTTTCTCCATGTTTCAGTTGTCTATGAATACACGGTCAAGGCAATCGACCGAGATGGGAAGCCCGCACAGAAACGGCCTCGGGCATTGCAGCAGCGGCACATGCATTTCACACACCGACGTGTTCCACTACATTACAGTTCCTGTATCCCACCACAGCATAAGGTTTTCCTCTAAATCTCCGCATTGTACAGAATAATGTTACACGCCACCCGACAGCACACAGCGTTCAACTAAAGAAGCAATTATATTTTCGTTTTCGCGCCCGAGGCCACGGATATCCCAAGCGCGTGACACGCCGAGGGCGCCACCCAATTTCGGTTGCACAAACCGGCTGCTGCAAAGTGTCTTCCTGAAAAGAGGCGCTCGGGCGGAGGCATTGCCGGCAACTCTTCCAAGGTTATAGATCCGCCTGCAGCCAACAACCTCCTTCTCCTCTTCCTCCTCATCGTTCAGACACGACAGCCGAGTTCTGCACGTATATAAACTTGGGCAAAGGATCACCTATGCTTGCGTGAGACAACAGGGGGCGGTGCCTTTTTATCGGCGCACAACTTGACCGTAATTGAGACCCACAGCGGATCTATCTTCACCGATAAGTGGGCGCGCAGTTTTGTAATCTGCTCATGCGACCTTGGCACCGAGTGCACAATTGCTTGACGGTATAGGGGCATGTCAGTGCGTGCATTGCTACGCTGATCGAGTGAACTTGCGAGGGCGATGTCTCTAAGCGGACGTCTGGCCCTGGTGACGGGAGGCGCCAGCGGTATTGGCGAGGCCGTCTGCCAGGTCCTGGCCGAAGATGGTGCTGTTGTGGTAGTCGCTGACAAACAGCTTGAGGCCGCAAGGAAAGTCGCCGGCTCTCTGCCAGGTCAGTGGAAAAATCTCCCATGTTCATCCACATCTTAGGACTCATTCATGCCGGCTATCCAGAGAGGTGGCGCGGCTGACCGTGACTGGTGACCAAGGACCGAAGCGCGGTGACCGATGTTCAGACCGGCAAGCCCTACCTGCCCGTAGCCACGCCGAAATGTGTCGCGATTGAAGCCGTTCACGTCTGTTCGCACCGCCATCGCCGCGTAAAATTAGCGTCAGCGTATGCAGACGTCCTGTGCTATTCCTGTGCCGCCGACTGCGGTTCCGTAGGCTTGCGACTGCAGTGACGCGAGTGAAAAATCGAACAGCGAAGCAGTCTCCTTCGACCAAAGCGAACGTTTGCGATCAATTTGGTCGCGCGACCTCTTCTAGTCGCCGGTGTGAATAAGCCTTTAGTGCACGCAGATACATATTACAGCAAATACTCCAATAATTCCATGTTTTCCGCACGATTCTCACGGCAATTAAGCCGAACTTATGTCGAATTCATATGGATTCCGCAAGAATTATACGGAAAGCATAAGGAAAATATATGCACTTATTAAAATGGCATACGGAAAGTTTCATTAAGGATAGCTTTTCCTTCAATATATAGGGACCATGGGACAGCGCATGCAGTCACGATGCCCTTGTCATTTATTCGGTTTTTTAACGCGACAGCATTAACTGCCCCGTGTCGCCGGAAATCCGGTGTCGGCTTCAGCGTCGTTGTGCGTCAGCGAAAATTTCCATGGATATTTAGGTATATGTATATGCCACGCATTGCCATATGATATGCGGTAAATGCGGGTTATATTGCCACAACATTCTGTCCCTAAAGTTGCTCATACCTTGTCTTACATTCTTGACAATGTTATGCATCGGAATTTTAAGAATGACAGCCTACAAACAAATGTAATGAAATAAAACACCGACAGCGCATGCCTTTTTTGTCAAATCTTCTCAGATTGAAAACTTATAAGTGCGAAACAATAACAGAAACTTGAAAATGATGTTTTTTTTTGTTTTTCTTTTTTGGCGCGGCTGTCCACTAGGTCCGGGTTCGGGCCACGCTAGAAACCTCGTTTCTATCAGAAAGCTCGTTTTCGTGCATAGCGTTCGCCGCAGGCTTTTCCCGGTAAACATTACGGTTACAAAAGCTGCAGTTGCCGGGAAGCGTGAGAAGCAGTCAGTTATCTTTTAATGCTATCGCGTTTCCACTCTTAAAGGCGAAGCTCAAGCATCCTCCAGGTTTTAGTCTTCCCCAATATAAGTTGAAAACATCCCAACTGAAACGAGGAAATCAGCAAAAGTGGACTCCAATCCACGCTGTGAAGGTGGTTGGCCAGCGAAGCTGTAGTATCACCTGATCCAATAAACCAAATTGACGTAGCCTTGAACTGGGTCCTGCCGTGCCTGAGTATGACGTTGTTGTGCATATTGATGCTGCTGTTCCTTCCGTCGCTCATCGTATTCGCACTGCTCTTCAGGCGTCCTAGCTCTGACTGGCTTGCTTTGGGCAGGAACTGCTGCATCCTACCTAGCCTGAGCACGACGCCGTTGTGCGTATTGATGTTGCTCTTCCAGTCACCGCTCATCGTGTTCGCGCTGCTCTTCGGGAGTCCTAGCTATACGTGGCCTTTTCACAGAGCTATCACAACACAAATGAAATCATTTGCTAGGCGGGTTCTTCTTTTACATATGAAAGTGTAGTGACGCCACCCCCTGCTTCGTAGGCTGTGTTAGCGCGTCCCGGCAACTGCAGCTCATGCAACTGTAATCTTTACTAACGCTTGCGGCAAATGTTATGCGAGAAGGCGAGCTTTCTATCTCTCTCTCTTTTTTTTGCTTTCCCCCGCACGGCCGGCGCCGCCGCTGAGCGGAAGCTCGGAGGTGAACGCCACCAGGTGGTGCTGCAAGGATCCCAGCGGCGCACGCGGCGCGCGCCTTCCGCTGTGATTGGTTGAGTTTTCTGTCGACATAGACAAAGAAATCCCAGGATCCTAGTCATATACAGCTTCGCTGTAAAGAACACATGCTGCAGGACATGCAGTGACTGCCAAAGAAAATTTTATTTAGAGAACGTGCGCATTTAAGTACAGTGTACAATGCACTTCTGGTATCCGGAAGCCATTTAGCTAGTCATTGTATAAAGTGCGGCTATAGTCCCATGTTTGGGAAGACCAGCTTTTTAGGAAAGCAAAAATGGAAAAAAAATAAAAAGATAAATAATGGAAGGAGTCTTAATAAAAAAGGACGTAAATAAGTGCGTGAGTACGTCCTTTCTTGCGTTATCAGATAAATAGCATTGTTGCATGAGAACTTCTAATGCTGTGTAGTAAAAGTGTATGCATTGTTTTTCTGGGCACGTCTACAAAAGGCTGGCAATGCCTCATTAAAGATTTAGTTGGCAGTCAGAGCTTTTCCAGTGGTTCATGGCTTTTTCTGTGTCCTCGTTGGAATCGGTTCATATTGAAGATGAACCAGCTATCCCCGACCAAGTTATTTCTCTCCACCTCTACTCTGCTTCTTTCTGACGCTTCTTCTTGACCTTGACCTTCTTTTGCTATCTTCGATTAGGTTCAATTCCTGAGTGATACTCACTCGTGGAATCGCATGGTTGTTAAGTGACGACTGTTGTAGATTGTACCCGAGCACAGTTCGCTTTATCGGACCTACTGGATGTCCAAAATACGTGCACTTAATACTGGATGTCCAAGTACGTGCACTTAATGCACGATACACGGGCTTAAAGTCGGCTTCAATTTTAAACACAAATGCATTTCTGGACAGACGTTTTTACAGGGGAAATACAAGCCTATTTATATCAAAATGTGAAGGCCCTAGGATCTTTTTTATGATTTTATTAATTGTTTGCTGTTGCCTTGATGAGGCGAGCGCCATCTGGATGGGGCTTTCGCAAGTAACCTACCCGAGCGCGCCGCTGTTATGGTAGAAATACGGGAAAATGGGTTTGTGTGCGAGCTTCCTCGTAACAGAATTATGTTTTCTCGGACATTCAAATTACAATCCGATGCTATCATGTCTGTAGGTTGTGGTTAAGTCGTACTTTACAATTTTTCTGACGGATTTTACTCTGAGCAATTCAATTTTTTTTTCACACACGCCTTGCGCCACGTGGAGGGCCTGTATACGATCGGGGTTGTTCGGAGTGAATTTCTCCGCCACGGACGTTGGCGTTAGCGCGGACACCAGCGCCGACACCGGATTTTCTGCGACATGGGGCCCTTAACGCTTTCGTGTTAATAAAGGGATTTTCCATCCTAGTCTCTCACTTCGTGAATCCGTCTCCAAATTTCGAGCCGCGATACATTCCCCAACAGACATCTCATTGATAGACACTTCAAAGGCGATCCTTACTCCAAGCACAAGAACGGAATATCTTAGGCCCCACACCTTAAAACACTGATGCAGGTTACGCCACTTACTCCAAGCACAAGAACGGAATATCTTAGGCCCCACACCTTAAAACACTGATGCAGGTTACGCCACCATCTCAATTTCCTCCAGGCAGACAATCAAGCAGACCCCGCGTTCGGTTCCGTCAAACTCGCACACGAAGAGGGATTGACTTGAATCTTGGTACACCCAACGCCAAACCACATATTCTCAGCTGCGCGGTGGTCAAGGCTCCAACCTTCATCTTTTCTGGAGTTGAGAGAGCCACCTTATGTGTCGAGTAGGCACACGTGAGTGGTCTCGAGTCCTGGCACCTGAAACGCGAATGCGTGGATTGTCACATATGCTGTGACCAGTACTATAGGGTCCAGTTTCTCCTGGGCGGTTTTCGACCCGGCTCTCTGTCGCAAAACAGTGCGTTGCGCGCCAATGTTGCCATATCTTGCATCTCACCTATTGCCATGCCATGCGATAGGTGCGATGCAATAGCAAGCAGGGAATAAAGCTGCATGTTTAATATGAATGCACTTGTCTCCGGCCTCTTCTCTTTGCCTTGCTTTGGTGCCGTCAATGTTGCTTGAAGAATGACGGCTCACTGACGTAAGTTTAATGCTGAACAGGTGATGCAAGGCACCAGGCCGTGTACCTGGATGTCGGCGATTCCGCTTCGGTGGAGCAGCTGTTTAACAACATCAAAGGCACATACGAAGCATTGCCTTTAAGTGCCGTCGTCAACTGCGCCGGAATTGGAGGCTTAGCACCTATCGTGGACTGCAGCGACGAACTTTTTCGACGACGTCATCAGGGTCAACCTTAAGGTGAGTGGCGATCGCTCGGTGTCGTCAGGTATGCTGATTAGGCCTTTTGCGAACTTTATGGTCAATAGTGAATAATTATGAGGCACTAATATACTGGAAATCAGCATTTTCTTTTTGCTACGCCAGCAGCCCCTGTACTTTCTAATCAGCTTCAAGATTTTCATTTTTGTTTTCTTATCTTCGCAACAGTGATTTGCTTGAAATCTTCCAGAAAATGTTTCCCGCTAATTGAAATCTCCGAGCCTTCCCTTTATTATCGCTCCACTCGTTAATACCACGTTCGCCTTCTGTTGTCCCTGCATAGACCTAATTACTGTGATCACTGAAAGCGGCACTCTTTTTTTTCTCTCTAGACCTTCAGTTTCCCATTTCCTTACCCACGCTCAGCAGCATGCTTCAGTTGCACACACGACAGCAGTAATATGTGATTATATTAAATATATTTTTGTAATTGACCCAACCGTGCTATATCGCAAGCGTATTGTCTTTTACTTGTAGCATAAAAACTCATGAGCCATTTCACTCTGTGAAGGTGGATGTCCAGCGAAGCTGTTTAGCACGTAGGCGCGTTGCTCCTCGGGAGACGGGACTATACGTGGCCTCCCCATTACGACGATAGAAAATAAGTGAAATTTGATATGGAGAACGGCAACTTGTATTTCTGTTTTTTATATACATTGGCGTGGACGACGGGACCGCCGCCCCGAGGAGCCGGAGGAAACAAGGCACGGGTGACGCTTAGTGAAGTTTCGACGGCCCCGCCACCACAGGAGGGCGGAAGAAAAGGAAACTAGATACGCGAGCGCCTGGAACGTCGACAAAAAGAGGGCGATGCGAACGTAGACATGGCCGACGCGGGTCGCACAGCGGCAAGTCTTTGAGAAACATTTATTATCGGTCTGAGAGTCTAGTGATCTTGAAACTGGTATCTAGGGATAACTAATCTACTCAAAATACATATCCAAGGGATAAGACCTATAAGTTTTTGCATGGAGTCAAACGATTTTGCAACAAATTCGGGAGCTGAAATTTTGTTGACGCACAACAAAAATGCACGGAACCACAGCCATAAACAACTTCGCTGTAATATATCTGCAGGATGATTATATTCAATATATTTTTGTAATTGCCTCAACGGTGCTATATCGCAAGCGTGTTGTCTTTAATTTGTAGCATTAATTCTGCAGGGCACTTTCCTGGTTACCCGGGAAGCCAGCCGCTACATGCTCCGCTCAGGACAGCCTATGCCCGAGGGAGGCGCATCCATCGTAAACGTTGCCAGCATCTTTGGCAAGACCGGCCAAGAAAGTTGTGGTGCGTACGCCGCTTCCAAGGGCGGCGTCGTGGCACTGACCAAATCGGCAGCGCAAGAACTAGCAGCGCACGGCATTCGCTGCAACGCCGTGCTGCCGGGTTGGATTGAGACTCCGATGTCCGCAGGGGCGCCTGAAGGTTGGAAAGATGCGGCGATTACTTTGACGCCGCTCGGAAGAACCGCTCAACCGCGAGAGGTCGCGGAAACCATCAAATTCCTTTGCTCGCCAACCTCGAGCTCCTTCGTCACGGGTGCCGCAGTTGAAGTCTCGGGAGGTTGGCGCATGTGATCTCCCGTCTGATCATCCCGCAAAAACAGGCGGAGACGTTAATCACGTGTTCCGAGGCATTGGCATTGTTGTGGCTTTTATTACCTGGTGATGCGAAATAAACAATAAATCAAATACAGATGTGGTCTGCAGTGTACCGGAGGTCGTATGCTCTATCAATTCATTTTCGTTACATCGCTTGCGGTGCGTGATTGGTAGCTAGATAGGTCCTTTATTGAACATCCAAGAGGTGTTGACCTGGCGGCGTGCACAGCGTGCTAATCGACATAGAAACGATGATAAATGGCGATACGCAAAGGGTGCAAAAACACACATAACATACAGAAAGCACGCTATAACACACATACATACCTATATACATAATATACCAGTGTCTCGGGGAAATGTTAAAATCTTCTTCGTAGCGCGGTACCCACGGGAGCCCCATAGTCGAAGTATAACTTGTCTCGTAGCTCAAGGCATGATCCTTGAAGTACATTCAGTGCGAACACTAGGGCGGTCCTTTGAAATATGAAAAGGCTGCAATAGCAGATTAAGTGGCCCTTGTCTTCTTGCACACCAAAAGCAATCTCAATCTTATCCACTTAATTTTGTACAATAATCGTTTTGTATTGGCAACGTTATGACGAATACGTTGCATAAGTGCATGAAAACGCTTCTCAATTAACTTCATACAGCATGCGGAACTCCCAGATTAGGTCGTAAGTGCGAATGACACTCTGCAACTGTGAAGAGTGAGCGCCACGCAAAAGAAGACAGTAACTGAACCGAAATTCTCTAGTAAAATGTGTTGGGAGTTGCTCTATAGAGTTGCTGTAAGCCGAAGCCGCAATGGTGTACTTTGCCCACTACGCCGCAGGGAGAGGGCATCCACTATATGCAGTATACTACACTGTGCAGCCACCTACAGGCTTTGGTGTGGATAGAAGTTACGTCGTTGACAAGCTGGTCGTTAGCACCTGGCGACTTTAGGAAATTATTGACTGCACGTGAGTATGTTAAGATGCATCTTAACTGCTGTACCAGATAAAGCTGGTCTTATGAGACGTCAGTGTTGATGTGACGACGTTGTTTGTAGCGACAGGAGTATTGTTGCAATTACGTAAAATACTTAAGTGCTGGTCCCGAGGTTCTTAACTCGCTGACAATCTTCTATCAGAAGTCACGCCGAGGAATTTGTGACTAGTGAGACAGGGTATTTGTGTGCCTTCTTTTCGGACATAGCACAGGGCGTCTTTATTCGTGAATGCTACTGAAGCATACGTTTCCGTCGACACTTTCAGCCCTCGACCACGCAGAAACTTTTCTAGGCCAGTGAGGGATTTCCGGACCCTTGCAACTATGCTGCAGCCCGAACACCATATGCAGGTGTTACCTGCATAAAGAGTAATGCAAGTAGCATAAGCTAGATGAGGCAAATCTTGAGTAGTGGGATGTTTAAAACTTTGCCTGGAGGCGTTCCACGCGACACGTTTAAACGCGCAGTTTCTTGTCACCGTATTTAGTTGTCGTGCAAATTGACTTGTCCGTTAGATAATCACAAATCCAGCCGTATACATGCAACCACCAATGGATGCAGTTGCATGATGTTGTCCGAATACCGGAGGCGGAAACCACACCACACCACCTTTCATCAATTTTACGGGCTCACATGCAAAGTAGGGTTTTTCGTCTAGGTAGCCATCTGAAAAGCTGTTATAAGCTCCGGTTGGTCAAGGTACACATCTCTCACTAATTCATCAGACTGCGACGTTCGGAGGAAGACCGCCTCAGAGAGTGCGCGTGCACGGGCACGCAAATCCATACATACACACACACACACACACACACACACACACACACACACACACACACACACACACACACACACACACACACATACATACATACATACATACATACATACATACATACATACATACATACATACATACATACATACATACATACGTTGTTCATTTTTGGACAAAAGACCCAAAGACTTAACTTAGAAAGTTTCCAAAACATTTTCTGTGCCACGATGGCTCAAATACGAAAAAGTACTTTGAAATTCGTGACGTCACACTGACGTACTAGCGCTGAGGTTTCGGCGATAAATTCAAGAAGTGTAAGTTTGGCCTTTGTTTTCTCTTCTAGTGATAAACATCTTACCGCTAAATTAACGAAAATATAGTTTTGTTTATCGCATATTATCAGTCTACATTCATTTCTTCTTCTTCTTTCTGGGTTTTACGTGCCAAAACCAGTTCTGATTATGAGGCACGCCGTAGTGGAGGGCTCCGGATTAATTTTGACCACCTGGGGTTCTTTAGCGTGCACTACAACGCAAGCACACGGGCGTTTTTGCATTTCGCCTCCATCGAAATGCGGCCGCCGGGGCCGGGATTCGATCCCGCGACCTCGTGCTCAGCAGCGCAACGCCTTAGCTGACTGAGCCACCCCTTCGTCTTTCGCCTTAGTGTCTCTGTAAAACTGCAACTACGAATCAACTGGCCCAGCAGTGCGTTCTTCTAAGCTATAAAGCTGAACAATTTGACCTCTGAGGCAGGCAACCCCCCGTCCTTCAGAGGGTACTGGGTGAGGAGGCAGTGGGCAGCTGGGCTTAATAAATTGGTGGCTGCAAGACGAGCGCGAAACTGCGGTAAAGCGGCCCTTATACCTGCGAACGTCGCCACTTTCGACCTCGGATGCCTATACGTTTCCCAGTACTGCGCGGTATTTATTAAAACAGAGCGCAGAGGCTGTGTTATTCCCTAGAAAAACAGTTTTTCTTTCTTTTTATTCTTGTTTTTTTTTATCGCAGCGATACATGCAGGTGTGCATCCAGCTCGGCCAGACCATCGCGCGAGCGAAACGGCGGGCTTGTGAAAGCTTTATACACAGTTAGACTCTTCCACGGCCTGATACGACATTGTCCTCATTCCAGCGCCGGCCCGCCGTTGGCGCACTCTTTTCGGCAGCTGCGAGCCTCGGGTCTTGCAGTACAAGATAGGGCTACAGAAAGGTTAGAGAGATATATATATAGAAGGGCTGCAGATATATAGAAGCTACAGTAAGAGAGAGAGAGAGCGCTTTTCATTAACGGTGCACCGAGAGGAAGATGACTGCTGTAGTTACGGCCTTCACCGGAAGGCTGGCCCTGGTTACGGGAGGTGCCAGTGGAATTGGCGAGGCAGTCTGCCGGGCGCTCGCTGCCGAAGGTGCCGTAGTGGTGGTCGCCGACAAACAGTTCGATGCAGCGAAGAAGGTCGCAGAGTCGCTGCCAGGTGAGTTGAGTAGATATCGTTATCGTTGTTGACTCCAATAAATCCAATCTTCTGTTCGGTTCTTATGAGAATTAGGTGATATTCAGCTGGACCTTCATACAGATTAAGTAAGAAATATACGGAAAGTATGCGGAGAATATATGGAATTATTAAAATGGCATATGGAACGTTTCCTAGGGATAGCTTTTCCCGTTTCAGTATATATAGGGACCGCGGGACAGCGCAGTCAGGTTGGTGACGGTGCCCTTGTCATTTATTTCGTTTCTTGTCTTCCCCAAAAGAAGTTGAAAACATCCCAAGTGAAACGAGAAAATCGAGAAAAAGAAATATGCCACAGGACATGCACTGATTGCCTAAGGAGACTTTATTCAGAGAACGATAGCTTTGGGTACAGCGTACAATGTACTTTTGGTATGCGGAATCCATTGAGCTGGTGATTGTAAAATATGCGACTGTAGTCCCATGTCTGGAAAGACCAGCTTTTTGAAGAAACCAAGAACGAAATATGAATAAAAATGTCGCAGTTTCGCTAGAAATGTGAACCATCGATTGCAAACTATAGTGGAGAGCTATACGAAGTAAGGATAATTGTTTTATTGGCCATATATAGCCTTGTAAACATAGGCATACAAACCAAATTCACAAGCATGGTGTCACGCGCGCACATGCAAACATGAACGCATCTCGCTCGATGACCGCGGAAACTCGCTGTCAAAACGCTGTAGTGAGTAAGCGCGGCAGCAGCGAGCGAATTCACCTTCATCCCGCTGCTCGCATCAACGAGAACTAAGCAGCGAAAACACAGCGCACGGAGGAAGGACTCTGCCCCCGCCGCATATAGCTCTCAAGATACAGCCGCCCGAGAGAGAGCGCGCGGCGTAGTACGCGGCCTCTGCCATCCTTACCTTCCCCCGGAATATTGAGGCCCGGCAGGCGCGCGCGGTCACTCTGGCGGCGCGGAGTGATTGGAATTTATACGGTACCTCACGGTGACGACGACGGAGACGACGACAGTGATGCCGAAGGCAGAAATGTGACATGCCTTGCATCTCACCTATTGCCATGCAGTGCAATAGGTGCGATGCAACAGCATGCAAGGAATGATGCTGTTTACTATGAATGCAGTTATGACTCCGGCCTCTTCTCTTTGCCTTGCTTTGGTGCCGTCGTCAATGTTGCCTGAAGCATCACGGCTGCACTGACGTATGTTTGATGCTGAACAGGTGATGCAAGGCACCAGGCCGTGTACCTGGATGTCGGTGATTCCGCTTCTGTGAAGCAGCTGTTTAACAACATCAAATGCGCATACGAAGCATTGCCGTTAAGTGCCGTCGTCAATTGCGCCGGAATTGGATGCTTAGCACCTATCCTGGACTGCAGCGACGAACATTTTGACGACGTCATCAGGGTCAACCTTAAGGTATGTCGCCACCTTTTAAAATTATATTTTCATGTGAAAAAAAAGTTCTACAGACATTAAAAATTGTGGTGCAGAAAAAAATTACGTCTCTATCCGGTTCTGTTCAAAAGTTATGTTGTTTTTTTAACTGCCCGCAGACCTCCCTGAAACCAAAACTGACATTTTCTTAAAACGAAACCTACATTTCGATCATTAAAACAAACTGATGGTTGTGCTCAAATGCGCAGGATACTTCTAGATTGGTTTGTTATGAGCTATTTTAAAGATTAATAAAATTGAGCAAGCGGGATCGCCACCATTTTTTATTCGAATTGCAGAAATTGCTAATTGGGAGCACACGACGTGGCATCAGTGTTATTTACACTGCTCCCACGTGTTGTTTTGCCGTTGTGAAAGCTATCTTCTCGTCACTTTATATTACTTATATGTTAAAATCTCTATGCTAAGTCTTACACCACAGTAGCTTGCCTCAACAGGGACCGAACAAGCGTGAAGAATGCCAACCATCGGCCGACAGTTGACGAAAAACAATCCTGAAAAATCGTTGGATCTTCCACTCCGTGAAGATGGATGATAAGCGAAGCTTGTACCTTTGTATACCTAACCATCCCCTTTGGCATCAACATTATGTTTACTGGAGTGTGCCCTTGTGATTAACGAGATGTGCATTGCGTGCATACTGGTGACATCAATGAAGGCAAGTTGGCAGTGAAACACATGTTTATTGCACATCGGAAACTTAACCGGTCAGTTTTGTGAAATTGAGCAGAGTAGCCTTGCGATCACTGTGGTGTACTGCAATAGGTTCGGTCATCTCGATGTCTCACGTGTCGCTTGCAAATGTCAAACCTATACACGTACGTCTTATAGTAGTGGTTACGTTAGCAATGAATGGCTCATACCCCGTGAAGCTTTGGCTCATATCCCCGTAAACGCGGCCTTCCCGTTACGACGACAGAAGAGAAGTGAAAGTCTACGCTGGATATATGAGCCGCAACGGAGCCAGCTGTAGAAGAAGACGACGACGACGAACGCGGGGGAAAGGACACGAGCGTGTTCACGCGGTTGCGCGAACACGCTCGTGTCATGATGATAGTTCATCATGACACCAGCTCATCAACACGCCCATGATGATATTTTCTGCGTTACATCGCCGGCGCGGGCTAGCGTATAGAAGCTTCGCTTGAAAAAACGATGAGATACAAAACGATGTTAAGGTGAACTCGTAACAGTTGAGGAGGCACCCACCTATGAGCTTGGTGGATTTTAGCCTCCCAGAACTTTCCATTGATGTAGATATATTATATGTTTGGAAAACTAAATTCTTGTTTTATTGCGATAGCAATTATATGGACACTTCAACCGGATTTCTGCTGTCGGCGTCGCCGTCGCCGTGAGGTTCCGTATAGATAAAATCTTCGCCGCGTGCCGTATGCCCGAGCGGAAGCGTGCGGGGACGCGCGCTATCACGGAGAGCGAACGCACTCAATCTCCCACGCGCAAGCAAGGAAGCGGGAAGCCAGCGCCGGAGGGAGCGGGGCGGGGGGGGGGGGGGGGGGGGGGGGCGCACTTCTACTCTGCCAACAACCGCGCTCGTCGCTCGCCCGCACCGTCTCTTATCTCCACACGGCTCTGACCTTTGTATGCGCTGTGCATTCGCCGCTCAGTTTCCGTTGAAGCGATAGACCGCACGTACCTTCGCCCGCTGCGGCGTATGCGCTTGCTGCCAGCGTTTTCACGGTCGTTGTCTGCAGTCATTCAGTGTGATCTATTCATGTTTGTTTGTGCGCTCTCACACCACGCTTGTTCATTCAGTTAGTAATTGTCGGGCCACATTTTCCAACGCACGCTACACATGCAATGCTGCCCGGATCGGCAGTGCAGCGCTACAGGTGTGTCCCTTCGCACGCGCTGCCCACGGGAAGCGCTTCTCATCAACACCACCGTTTCACACGCGCCTTCTCGTGGTCATCGAGTCTCTCTTCATGTCGGTCTACTTACGCCGCAGCACACCTGCTTACTGAATCAGCTCATGTTTACTACAATTCATATTGCTACCAAAGTCGCTCACCTTACTTCGTATGACATTGCTGTGTTGCTATCGCATTCATTGCTTCGCCCTTAGGGCGAAACTGACATTTTTCTCGGAACTTCATTTTCAGTAGTTTTTTGTTACGCAAAAGCTCGTAACTTCTGAATAACCCAATATTTTTCAATTAAGCTTCCCATGCTCCTTAAACATTAAGCTGTGCAATGAGCTAGGATAACTGAAAACCATGAATAAATTTTGATGTTATACGATTTCAATTCAAATGCAACCACCTGAAAATACACAATTTTTGCTTTTTCGGCTATAACATACCTAATACGGATGGCATCGCAAAGATCCGCGTGCATTGCACCACCTACATTGCTGCAAAGCCATTTTTTTTTCGTGTAGTAGGATCGGTAGTTATGACATGCTGGCGTGATCGGCATATATTGGCTAATTTCCGTAATTAAATTGCAATTAGTTTTAATTCATTTTACCTAACATATTTGAAGGGTATTGTTAAACAGCCCTTCTGAAGGCAGACACAAAGCAATCAGTTTAGGGTCGAAATCTAAAAAGATCTCCGAAAAGGTGGAAACACACCTTAAAGTGAGTGGCGATCACTCGGTGTCGACTGGAATACTGATTAGGCCTTTCGCGACTCTATCAGCGAAAGTAAATAATTATCAAGCACTAATATACAGGAAATGAGCATTTGCTTTTGTTATAACAGCAGCCCCCGTACTTCTAATCAGCTTCAGCAGCATTTCCTTTTCGTTTTCTTATCTTGACAACATTGATTTGCTTGAAAGGTTGAAGAAAAATTTTCTCTCTCTCCTCTCTCTCATAGAAATTCCCAACATTCACTTCTCCATCGACCAACGCGTAAATACCACGTTCAATTTCTTTTGTGTCTGCGTTATACCTAATTAAAAGTTATCACCAAATGTAGCACTCCTTTTTTCTCTCGACTTTCCGTTTGCGATTTCCTTACCCACGCTTACTAGCATGTTGTCAGTTACACACACGACAGTAGTAACCTCTGACAACACGAAAGAGATTTTTGTAAATGACGTAATTGACTCATTGGCGCTATATCACAAGCATGCTGTCGTTAATTTGTAGCGCATACATCTGCAGGGCACTTTCCTGGTGACCCGGGAAGCCAGCCGCTACATGCTCCGCTCAGGACAGCCTATGCCCGAGGGAGGCGCATCCATCGTAAACGTTGCCAGCATCTTTGGCAAGACCGGCCAAGAAAGTTGTGGTGCGTACGCCGCTTCCAAGGGCGGCGTCGTGGCACTGACCAAATCGGCAGCGCAAGAGCTGGCGGCGCACGGCATTCGCTGCAACGCCGTGCTGCCGGGTTGGATTGAGACTCCGATGACCGCAGGAGTGCCTGAAGCCTGGAAAGCTGCGACGATTACTTTGACGCCGCTTGGAAGAACCGCTCAACCACGAGAGGTCGCGGAAACCATCAAATTACTGTGCTCGCCAACCTCGAGCTCCTTCGTCACGGGTGCCGCAGTTGAAGTCTCGGGAGGTTGGCGCATGTGATCTTCCGTCTGATCATCCTGCAAAAACAGGCGGAAACGTTAATCACGTGTTCCGAGGCATTGGATTGTTGTGGCTGTACCTGGAGATGCGAAATAAATAGTATATCAAATAGAGATGTGGCCTGGGGTGTGCCAGAGGTCGAAATCTCTATCAATCTATTTTCTTTATATCGTTTGCGGAGCGTGATTGGTAGCTAGACAGGCCCTTTAATGAACGTCGAAGAGGTTTCGGACTGGCGGCACGCTCAGCATGGTATACACCAGATAGAAACGATGATAATTCAATGATGGTACGCAAGGAGTACAAGACAAACACATAAATACACAAAACACGCTACAACACACACCTATATACATAATTAAAGCATCTAATTGAGACCAGCGTTCCGGAGAAATGTTAAAAGCGTCTTCGTAGCGCAGGGCGCAAAGGAGCCCAATGGTCGAAGTATATCTCGTCTCGTAGCTCAAGGCATGATACTTGGAGTACATTCAGTGCGAACAGTAAGGCGACCCTTTGAAATGTGAAAAGGCTGCAAAAGTGGATTAAGTGGTCCTTGTCCTATTGCACATTAAACGCAAGGAACGGTGTAAATCCTATCCGCTGAATTTTGTACAATCAGTGTTTTGGATTGGCAACGTTATGACGAATGTGGTACAGAGGCGCACGGTAACGCTGGTCAATTAACGCTATATGGCATGCGGAACTCCCACATTAGGTCGTAAGTGCGAATAGGTCTCTGCTGCTGCCCCTGATTCATCTGATAGCAGGCAATGAGTGCCCAGCAAAAGAAGACAGTAACTTAACAGGTAATTCCTAGAAAAATGTATTGGGAATGGCTCTTAAGAGTCGCAAGTCACGGTGTACTTTGCCCACCATGCCAAAGCGAGAGGGTATTCACTGCATGCAGTATACTACGGCGTGCAGCAACCTACAGGCTTTCGTGTTGAATGAATTGACGTTGTTGACAAGCTAATCATTAGCGCCTGGTGAGCATAGGGTCTTATTGATTGCACGTGAGTGTGTGAAGATGACCTATGTAGTACGGGTTAGCTGCTTAAACATCTAGGTGAAGGCTGCATGCATTGCGGCCAGCTTCGTGGCAGTACTAGAGGTTCTATGGCTGAGCTTTCCTGAGATAGCACAACAGGTGTTCATGGGACCTACACAGCTGTAGCAGATAAAGCACGTCTTACGAGACTTCAGTGTAGATGTGACGACGTTGTTTGTAGCAACAGGAGGATTGTTGCGTTAGCGTAAAATACTTTGATGCTGATCCGTAAATTTTTGATTCGCTGAAAATTTTTTGTCAGGCGTCACACCGAGGAATTTGTGCCTAGCGAGATAGGCTCTCTGGGTGCCTTCTACCTATAGGACATAAAGTAGGACGCCTTTATTTGTAAACGCTACTACAGCACACATTTACATCGAAACCTTAAGGCCTCGACTACGCAGAAACCTTTGTAGTCCGGTGATGGCTTTCTGGAGGCTTGGCCATGATTCAGGAATTGGTCTCAACAAATTGTACAATCAAAATCTACAACTATATGAGAGACTTTCTTCGTGCGCACACGTTTTATTGCGATAGCAATTATATTGCCGCCTCTTTGATAAAATCAGCGACGGTGACTGGAGGATTTCGCACAAGCCCCGCGAACAACTGCTCTTTTCCACCTCGCATGAGGTAGCGCAGCTTTCTATCCTCGGTCATGTTCGGGTCGGCTCTACGAAAGAGACGGGCTATGTCTTCGGCAAACATTGTGACCGACTCATTGGGTTGTTGCACCCGTAGCTCCATCAACTGCTGGGCGCGGTCGCGTCGGTCGGCACTTGCAAATGTATCTGTGATTTTCTGCCGAAAGTCATTCCATGTCGTTAGGCCAGCTACGCGGTTCTCGTACCAAGTACGGCCACTGTCGTCAAGGGCGAAATAGACGTAAGAGAGCTTCTGCTGCTCTGTCCACTGGTTAATCTGTGCGACGCGGTCATACTTGTCAAGCCAGTCTTCAATGTCTTTGAAGGCTGCACCGCGATAGCGATCGGGAACCAGCGGATGAAGAACGGTTACCTGTTGCGGGCTGGGAGACCCGCTGCTTTGGGGCGCTAGAGGTGCGCTGGTTTCGGCCATTGCCCGATGTGTGGATCTCCTGTGAGGTAGTTGAAGAGGGGAGAACTCCGGGGCAAGGCCTAGCAGTCGACGACTGAAGTGATGCACGGGTGTCGTAACTGGTGACAATGCGTCCGGGCTAGATGAACGACTCCCAGAAGGAGTCCGGGGCATCAGGCGCTGTCAATACCCAGCACCTCCACCAGTGTCGCGGTACAACACGAACAGAAGACAGGGAGACGTTCTTCAAGAACAGCACAGGACGACCTGTTCAAACAAAACAGAACAGACACACGTCTTCTTCCTCTAAGAATCCCACTGACCCACTAGACGGAGTCCGCTAATGCCCCCATCGTCGTCGTCGTCTGCCTGTAGAGCACGCGTGTCAATATGGACACTACAAAGCAGATTTCTGCCGTCGTCGTCGCCGTCGTCTTCGCCGTCGCCGTCGCCGTGAGGTTCCGTATGACGTCAATAGAGATGAAATCGTCGCCGCGCGCCGAACGCTGTATGTGCGAGTGAAAGGGCACGAGGGACGCGCTCTTTCACAGGGAGTGAACGCACGGCGGAGAACAAACGCGCGTTCGGCGCCGTGCTCCCTTAAGGGCTGCAGAAGTAGGCGTCTCTTTACTCCTTCACAATCACCATATATGTAGAGCAAACGCGCCTTCTTCCGACGCACGAAAGGCCGTAGGGGGGATGGGAGGCGACGTTTAGCTGCGGCGCCAAGTGCCTATTTATATCGGAGGCTCCGGCAACAGTCACCAACGCTGCACGCATTGTGTGCGAACGCGCGCAAAACGCTGACGGCGTCGACAACAGTTCTGCGTGTTGCCGGTGCGGCTGCATGTCCAAGCTTATACAGCTGATAAAGCTACTATCATTACTCCGTATAGCTATCTACAAATTTGCTATCGCAATTGATGCTTCGCCTTTGAGGTGAAACTGCGACAATTTTTTGCTTAGGATCGAAGAGCACAAATTTGACGAATATTCACATACGCAAATACCTCAAGCATCAGTACTTTCACTACACCATTCACTTGGGCGTTGCTACGAACACACAAATCGCTACAACCAATCCTTGACATCAAACATCCCATCTATGTTGATGACATCACGATATGGATCAACAGGGGCTCGCCAGGCAACATTGAGGCCACCCTGCAGACCGCGATGAATGCGGTACAAACTGCAGCGCAAATCATCGGGCTTAAATGCTCGCCAGAAAAGGTCGAACTCCGGTTGGTCCACAGTAACAGGTGGAAACCACCACTCATATTCATACAGAGCGCGGGAACCACAATACCACACGCCACGCAACTCAAAATTCTGGGCCTCCGCCTCCCACGTGATGGAGGTGGCGCAGCCACGACACAGCACCTCCTATGACAGGGGGAGAAAGTACTACGGATGATGCGGCGGATATCTAACTGGTACATAGGTCTGCAAGAAGAGGACATGCTGCAGCATTGAACTGCGCTACTAATGCCCCACTTTCGGTGCCACATTCCGTACACTAACCTCAATAAGAGGGAAATCACAAAAGTAGACACGATAATTCGCAAAACCACCAAACTGGCAGTCGGTGTTCGATCAACACAAACGCTTAGCTTGTCGAACAGACAGGAAGCTACAACGTACCTGAGGAACGCATCTCTGTGCCCGAACGCCGACAAGACTACAGCTCTCTTTAACCGCAGCGGGCAGAGTCATACTCCGCTCCATTACTCAGCATCATACTCAGCAATCCCCCAAAAGAACAACCACCAGTGGTACTTAACATGCTTCCACACATCACTACTGCCCCACTCAACATAGCACCCATTCCCCGACACATGGATCCATCCCGTCACATAAGCAGGCGGGTACAGAGAAGTATATACTACCAAAAATATATTGCAACCAACCTTCACCACACACACCTGTTTTCATGTGCAAGTGTCAACAACCAAGTGACAGCCATAGCTGTCACTTGGTTGTTGACACCGGTCACCGTATATACTCACCGGTCACCCACACCGGTCACCCAAACTCCACCGGTCACCCCGTATATACAGAAGTCACCTCTCCTATAGAGCTCCACTTGGCTGAGCTTACAGTCGTCAGGGCTGAGGAGCGTGTATCAGCCACTGATACAGATATCACACTATACACGGACTCCAAGCGTGCATGCAGGATACTACAAGCGCGCTTGGAGTCCGTGTGATACGAAATGATTGGAGCCGCAATATGGTATGATATGATATCATGTATTTATTCGGACAATCAAGTACAAATTGTCCAGGAAGCTGGTGAAATGGCAAATAATTGCCTAAAAAGCGCCAGCTACCCATAAGCGAAACACTCAGTATGTTGTGCTTATGTGCTTATATCAAGAAGCCAGGCAATTTTTCGCAAAAATACGCACAACACTGCAACGCCCCACACAGGGCATATTTATAAACAAGCACAAACCAACACACTACCCACGTCTGTTAAACTCCATCATATAGGGGGCTCTGCAGACTCGCCACCTCCAAAATGTAAGCACTGCGGACAACACCCCAGCACAGAACACATACTTTGAAATTGCCTATTTCACCCCACCCCTCTCCCCTCAGAAATCCAGCTTTCTCTTTCCCCCAATGCCGGGTGGCGGATTCGAGAATCAAAGAACCAAGAACAACGATTGTTTGCTGCGTTCATGAAATCGGCACTGGCGAATGCAGCAAGCGAGACTGAAGGTCTCTTATTAAGGCGAAAGCCGTATGTCTTATCGGTCAGTCGACCTTCAATGTCCTTGAGCGAAAACATGTCGACGACACGAAAGGTACAAACACTATCATCATCAGTGGCTCATACCCCGTAAGCAAGCAAGATGGATGATAAATCGAATTAAATGGACAACTAAGTGGATGACTACGCGAATTAATAGGGATCACTAAGCCAGTTAAGTGGATGATTCAGGCGAGTTAAATGCAATAGAACTAAGATTGATGATGAGCGATTTAAGAGGATGACTCAGCGAATAAAGAGGATGAGTAAACTAATTAAGAGGATGACTAAGCGAACTAAGGGGGATGACTAAGCGAATTAAGAGGATGAAAAAGCGAATTAAGATGGATTACTGAGTGAAGTAGACTCAGCGAATAAAGGGGGATGTGTACATTATGTGTCCATCTTTAATACATCGGCATTTGGACTTTCGCTTGCAAGTTGTCTTAGGGATGACATAAGATACCCTGTGAATTTTAAGAAAACTGAAATAGTTTCTCTCTCTCTCTCTCTCTCTCTCTAGAGCCTTGCAACTACATTGGGCACCAGGTACCATTTGCAGGTGTCATCCGCATAAAGATTAATATGCACGTCGCGTGGTATGCATTTGGCCAGGCCAATGACGCAAATCTTGAGTAGTGGGATGTTTAAAACTCTGTTTCGATGCATTCCACGCGATGCTGCAGTTTCCACGGGCAGTTTCTTGACACCGTTTTTAGTGCTCGCGTAAATTGACCAGTCAGTTAGATGATCACAAATCCAGTCTTACATACAACCACCAATGCGTGCAGTTTAAGGCCGTCCGAATATCGGAGGCGGAAACTCCCCAAAACACCACCTTTCATCAATTTCATGGGCTCATATTTGAAGTAGAGTTTTCGTCTAGCTAGCCATCTGATAGGCTGTTATCTGCTCCGGCTGGTCCAAGTATACGTCTCTTACCCTAAGGCGTCTTATACCCTTACCATGCCAGGTTCGAAAGAAGAAATGCTCACAGCGCGCGCAGTGCACGCGCACGCAAATACATACATACATACATACATACTACATACATACATACATACATACATACATACATACATACATACATATGGACATACACACATACATACATACATACATACATACATACATACATACATACATACATACATACATACATACATACATACATACATACATACATACATACATACATACATACATACATACATACATACATAAATACATACATACATACATACATACATACATACATACATACATACATACTACATACATACATACATACATACATACATACATACATACATACATACATACTAATACATACATACATACGAACTGCTATAGAGCTATTAGGAGAGGAGCGCAAATTATCAACACACAGATGAAGGAGACGGGAAGATGCTATAGAGCTGTAGAGGCCGAGAGTGAAGCGAAACAACGGTTATAGGTACATGAGTTGAAACGACGCGCGTGACTGAATCCGAAGCCGCCGTCATCTTATCATGCTCCAAAAGTGGCACAGCGTCTGAAGCTAATAAAGATAATAAAGCGACGACAATGGGCGACGTGGACGTGTGGGTGATCTATTTGAAGGTACGCCTAAAACGGATTCCATTCGCAAGGTTCACCGGCCGAAGTGCCGCTCGCCTCCTCTCGACTGAGAGGCAGACCAAGGGTAAGCGTTACCCGTAACTTTCGGTCTCTCTTACGTCCTTGAGCAAAGTGAGAGCTTGTTTGGAGGCGCACTCGTGCGAAAAAGAAGTTGGGTTGTTGCTTGGTAAGTCAGAAAAGACGAAAAAAAAAATAAGACGGGTGGAAACATCGCCTTGAAATTCCCGCACCCGTTTACTGTGCCGTCACGACTTTTGACCGCGTCTGTTCGGACATAGTAATTTTATTTCGTTAAAAAATAAGAATAAGAATAAAAACAAAAAGAAAATTAAAAATGGACCACGTTGTCCCTTTTTGGACAAAAGAACCAAAGACAGAACTTAGCAAGTTTGCAGAACGTTTGCTGCTCCACAGTCGGCTCAAATACGAGAAAGTACCTTAAAATTCGTGGCGTCACACTGACCTACCGGCGCTGAAAATTAACAAAAATATAGTTTTTAGCGCACATTGTCACTCTAAACTGATTTAGTCTTTCTCGTTAGTGTCTCTATAAAACTGCTAGTAAAAACCAACTAGACAAGGAGTGCCTTCTTGTAAGCTATAAAGCTGAACAGTTTGACCTCTGAGGCGGGCAGTGGAGATTGTTGTGTGGAAAGGGGTGAAAAGTTCGGTTAAGCGCAACACAATAACTGTCTCTCAATAGAGGACACCTCAACCGCGTTGCACAGGGGGGGGAGTGGGATTGACAGTTAGAGGAGAGAAAGATCGCAAACGCAGCAGCAGCAGCATCCGAGGCGCCGGAGGCGCCGGAAAGGGGAGGTCAAAGTTTAGACCCGGTCAGTGAGGCCGGTGTCGTCAACGAAGCTCAGGAGGGCACGGTAGAGCTTCGCGTGACTTGATGAGCAACCACACACCGCGTTCTTCTGAGGGTGCTGGGTGAGGAGGCAGTGGGCAGCTTCACTTGAGTTGGTGGCTGCAAGACGAGCGCTAAGCCACGATAAGCGGCCCATACACGTGCGAACGTCGCCACTTCCGTATCGGATGCGTACGATTCCTAGTAATGCGCGGTATTTATTAAAACAGAGCGCAGAGGCGTAACTAACGTGTTTTGTTTTTCTCTCTTCTTTTATCTTTTTACACCGCTACGCGGGCGGGTTGCCAGCTGCGCGAGACCGTCGCGCGAGCGAAACGGCCGGCTGGTGAAAGCTCTACACAGCTCGTGCGCGTATGACTCCTACATAACCTGATTCCGCACTTTCCTTGTTCTAGCGCCGGCACGTCGTTGGGGCACTCATTGCGCCACTTGCGAGCCTGGTGCCTTGCAGTGTCCCCGCGAGTTACTCGAGCCATATATAGAAGCTACAGTAAGAGAGAGCGCTCTTCTTTTTAACTGCGCACCGAGAGGAAGATGACTGCTGTAGTTACGGCTTTCACCGGAAGGCTGGCCCTGGTTACGGGAGGCGCCAGCGGCATCGGCGAGGCAGTCTGCCGGGCCCTCGCTGCCGAAGGTGCCGTTGTGGTGGTCGCCGACAAACAGTTCGACGCAGCGAAGAAGGTCGCCGAGTCGCTGCCAGGTGAGTTGAGGAGATATCGTCCCAATCACGTTGCTTGTTGAACTTCGTGGATATATATTACCGTGAGCAAGCACAGCAGAGAGGTATAAGAGTCCATACTGTGACAATGAAGGGAAAGCTAGCTACGGGTGCGTGGATGCTGCACACATGTCACCGAGCCAAGTAGTTCGGCAGCGTTTGAGAGTGCTTTTGGTTGCTCGGAACACAGGCGCTGAATCGACGCAGCTTCCACGTGCGATGGTTCCACGTGCGACGGTTTCGCACGCGGAAGCTGCGTCGATTCAGCGTCTGTTTGTTAGTAAATTACACATACATATATTTGCCTAGATTAGTTATAAAGTGCCGAGATTAGTTTAGTTTTCGTCAGACGGATGGCATGGCATGGTAAATTATATATACATATATTTGCCTAGATTAGCTATAAAGTGCCTAGATTAGTTTTCGTCAGACGGGTAGCTCTGAATTTGTACTTTGTAGTCAGTGTGAGGATCCGCCATTAATGCTATTGCATTAAAAAAAGAAAAAAAACAAAAAGACAACTACGAAGCCGCGTGCAAAAAACAGCTGCGCCGTTATATTCTTTGCAGAACTCTACTGTGTCACTACGGGTGGCGCCGTTCTAACAAAACAGCTGTGATTCACATTACAGAAACCTGCTATAGAAGCCTGCCTCACGGGGGACCTAGCAACAACTGCACGCATACTTATCCCGCCATGCGTCGACGATAGACAACCCTCTCTAGCCATACCGCTACATTATCTTATCGCATACCACATGATGCAATGCCTCAAACGGCGACGTGAAAGCCGTGATGCAAATATAGAGACATCGGAATTAAGAGAGCATATATCAAATCAAGGAGTCTGTTATCCACTTTCTTGTAAACTCCTATACATTATATTGGGTCTAGCTGGAGGGTCGAGTCAAGAGGCATAGCGTTAAAGAACAGAATGTGGGGGTCAGTATTACTGCCCCACTTTGTAGATATGCCTTGCTAAGCTAGAGCGCTCAGTCGTTACGCTAAACGACTGGATCCTTCTAAGAGGGACTCCTGCCCGCCGGAAAGCCATGTACGACAGTTGGCTGCTCTACCTTTTCAGGAGCGAAACAGCTAAACTAATCTAGGCATTTTGTGCCAAAGCCGCTTCAGTGCCGGAAGTGTCAAAGGATAGGGCACGTTCGTGCAGCTTGCACAAATAGTGCCGTGTGCTCACGATGCTCTGGGTCGCACAGCTCCGACACCTGTCGTGCAGAAAACCGAAAGTGCGCCAATTGCCAAGGCTCTCACGACGCATCTTCCAAGAATTGCCCGCATGTGAAAAAGGAGATAAAGGTCTTGAGGCAAATGGTCAGGGATGGTTCGTCGCACAGGGAGGGTGCCGCTAAGGTGCGATGTCGGCGTTCACGTCGCCGGATATCTTCTAGGAAATATACTGCTATTGCTTAGGGTGCGCCGCGTCCACCGATAGTCCACACACTTCCACAGACAACTGGCAATACTAGCAGCGAGGATTATACGCAGAAAGTTTCGAATGTCATTGCCTCACGCGAGGAGTGGCCACCGTTGCCAGGGCTAGACCAACCAGCGGAGAAGCAACTTGTAAGCACGCTCACCGAATCATGCTTCACCTTCGGACAACAGCCAAGACGCCGACAAACAAGTTGTCACCATGATAAGGGCCCTTATGAACACGTTCCGTGTTCTCCTGACGTCAATACACACTCCGGCGGCTCGAGGTGCGCTTCAGATACTGGATGCGCTGAATCCGGTACTGGCCACTCTTGAGAAGCACCATGGCTGCTCCTCTGCACTCGTTCCTTAAAAAAGTCAAGGAAGCGTCTATCTTCCAGTGGAATGCCCGTGGCCTTAAATCGCGCATTTCGGACTTTCGTCCCCTTGTTTTTAAGAACAAATTTCCAATCATCGTCACTTGTGAGCCAGACATTGAGAGCGCGATCCGCTTATCAGGATATGAAGCTTTCATGTCTGGCACCTGTAGCGACCGCAGAAATGTCATCGTTTATGTCAGATGCGATTTCACTTATGTTTTACAATCCAGTGGCACCTGATGACGACAATCAGTACGTATGCTTGACCGTAAAATGCAAGAATGTCACACTCACGCTCGTAGGTGCTTACATTTCACCTTCGAGCCGATTTAACAACGCAAGACTAAGTGCAATTTTAAAAGCGACACCTGGACCATGGATTATTATCGGCGATTTCAATGCGCATCATCCGCTATGGGGAAGCTTAAAGATGGATTGCCGAGGACGACGTGTACGAACCTTCGCGTTGAACCATGAACTCTGCTGCCTAAATGATGGCAGTCCCACTTTTCTGCGATGATTGACATACAGCAGCTGCCTGGACTTTTGTTTCAAGATCCTTCAGTAACAGTGTGAAATGGTTCCCGGACAACGAAACGCACGTTAGTGATATAGTGACCATGTTCCAACATATGTTAAGGTCGAAGGCATCGGCAAGTCATACTATACCACAGTTCAACGCATTGACTGGCCGAAATACACGCTCCTCATGGAGCAGATGTGTCAAAATACTCAGAGCTGTCTACCTGGAAACATTGAGGAGCTAATTACTGACGCTGCTCAAAAAGCAACAGGCGTTTTTAGGCCTATTCCGAAATTTTCTGAATTCGAAGCGGAATTGGAGCGCCTCCGAGCAATTCGCCGTCGCGCTGAACGACGGTACCGGCGCACCAAGTCCATCTACGACTTAAGGGAGGCGAGACGCATACAGAAGAAGATCCAGTGTCGGATTAACTTACTGCACTCTCTAAGATGGAAGACTTTCTGTGATTCCCTTGATCCACATAAAATCCTGTCACATATATGGAGAACGGTGCGTGGTCTTCGAACATCGCCGCAACAACACCACAGCGGAGGACTTCTGTTCGAAGGTTGCTGGTCAAACGTCCTCGTCCACCGCGCATGATCCCTATGACGTTGCCATCTCGAGGTATTCTCGTATGGACAATCTGTTTTCCATCGAGGAGTTGCAAGCGGCGGCACCGTGCAGACGTTCCTCATCACCTGGGCCTGACGGGGTGACGCACGCAGTTCTTGCCAACCTCGGTCAAACAGCCCGGCAAGCTCTTCTGGACGTGTACAACAATTCGTGGCGTGAAGGAGTGGTTCCTGCTGCATGAAAGTACAGCCGCCTTGTGCCTCTGCTCAAACCAGGCAAATCACCTCTAGATGTGGCGTCTTATCGTCCCATTGCTCTAGCCAGTTGTCTAGGAAAGGTGGTGGAGAGGGTGGTGCTGACATGTCTAGAGTGGTATCTAGAGCAGCACCGAGATATATCCTGACGCTATGGCAGGCTTACGACGCGGACGTTCTTCTATAGACAACCTCATAGAGCTTGCCTCGTCTGTTCACAGCACGAAAAAAAAAATCCTAAGGAGACTGTCAGTGGCGATGCTCCTGGACGTTAAAGGCGCGTATGACAACGTAAATCATCGAGCCATTCAGGACGCTTTGGGCGATGTCGGCCTATGTGGCCTTGTTTTTCAATGAATATTCAGCTACTTGAAGGACAGGTCATTCTTTGTGCAAACAGAGGATGGTGTGGCAGTCGCCGCACAACACCTACCGTGGCGTGCCACAAGGTGGAGTCTTGAGCCTCGCTCTATTTAATCTCGTGCTCATCAACCTGGTTCATTTCCTTCCGCAATCCGTCCATGTGTCGATCTATGCGGACGATATATGCATTTGGTCATCAGGAGTTACGCGTCCCCAGGTGCGCGCCGAGACTCCAAAAAGCGGCCACAGTAACATCAGGTTATCTTCGAGCACGATGTCTAGAGGTGTCATCAGAGAAGTGCTCTATCGTCGCTTTCACGCGCAGAACAATGAGACCGTACGTTGTCAAAATTAATGGACATCCAATCATCTACGAGAAGACTGCACCACTTTCTAGGAGTGATAATCGATCGAGACCTCTCCTGGAGTCCTCATGTCTCCCACCTAAAAAAGAAGCTGGCCATGGTAACCCACGTCCTCGATTTCTCGCGGTAAAGTCATGGGGTGCATCTATGAGGGCGATGCTCCAACTCGATAACGCACTCTTCTGGGTCTCCTACGCTATAGCTTACCTGTAATGAGTGGGACCGGGAAGACCAACCTCCGTGCCCTCCAGTCTGTGCAAGCTCAAGATCTGCGAATATGTCTTGGCCTTCCCAGGCGTGCACGGCAGCAACAATAGCCATCGCGTATGACCACCCTATCAATACGTACATTCAACTTGACGCTTTAAAGACCATGGAACTTCACCGTCGAACTTCACACCTGCAGCACGACCATCTCTACCACTGTGGTGCCTGCATCCAATCCAAGCTCTTTTGTAATTTCCTATATCAAAAACAAAACGGAGATGTCATCATTCGCCCTCAAACAAACCGGGCTTTCATTCATGAATGAGAAGCACAGAGAACGCACCCATGCTTACACGGACGGTTCTGTTTCCTCAAAAAGTTCAGCTGAAGCAGTGATAATTCCCGTGAAATCTGTCACCATCCAATTCAAGACGTCTCACATTACATCATCGATGGCTGCAGAACTCGCAGCTATCCGTGATGCATTAGAATTTATTGGTCCCAAATCATCACAGTCGGGGTCCATCTTTTGTGACTCGAAGGCAGCTCTCCAGTGTCTGCTGTCCCCTTTCAACCACGGACCTAACGTACAATTAGTCGCTGACATCCGACTACTTCATCATCACGCAACCGACAAGGGGCACAACATCATCTACCAGTGGATAGCGGGTCACTGCGGAATTTCGGGAAATCACAGTGCGGATGACGCTGCCCGATCGACCCACGATGGTGCCCCTATTATATCAATACCACAGTCGAAAACAGACGCAGCCACAAAGCTTCACTCCCTCGCACGCGAGCTTACGCAGACTCTGTGGAACACCGGTGAAGTCCACAGCTCACGCCTCCACAGATTGGATCCACGTCTGCAACTCTGTCTTCCACCAGGGTTACCACGAGCGGAAGCAACACTTCTGTGCTACCTGTGGCTCGGCGTGGAATTCACGAACGCCTATTCCTTCGGCACTGGAATGGCCGACAGCCCTGCTTGCGACACCTGTGGCTGCGAGGAGACGATCAAGCACCTCCTCTGTGACTGTCCCCGCTACTATGTGGCAATAAAAGTGCTCGCGACTGCGCTCGAAAAACTGTACGATCGCCCCTTCACAGAGGAAAAAGTTTTAGGACACAGTTCCAGACGGGTTTCGGCACTCAAGGCTTTAACGGCTCTGCTGAAGTTCTTAAGGGCTTGTGAATTGTGCACCCGAGTTTGAACGCTGCAGCGCGTAGGGTCGCGTTATTGTGCGAATTTTTCTTATTTTAATTTTTTTGTTTCTTCTATCACCTTCTATTCACTTTAGCCTTTTCCCCAGCACAGGGCACCCAGCAGGTATTTACAATGGCTAACCTCATTGTCTTTCCTTACCCTTTCTTTCTCTCTCCAGGCAAATATATGCATATATAATTCACTAATAAACGTGTTTCTCTTTCCGTAGTAGACATATCCATGGGCCTTTCAAGATAACATCACGTATTAATGTTACTAGAAGCTGCGCTTTCATCATACCCATAGTAAGGTGACGGGTCCGATCTTCCAGGCGTATTGTTACTGAAGCCGTGACCATCCATCCTCGGCGCGCTTGCAGCACCGCTAGCGAAACAGCAAATGTAACATGAAGCGTATTTCCGACTTGTAGTTTCGGCCCATCAACGCGTGCGGTAAGAGCACGTCCAGTTCACACCACGCGACAATGATGCTGGTATTGTAGCCGAAATGCGTACTGTCAGTTTTGTTTCCATGGACATCCGTTTTCACGGGTAACCACGCGAAATGCATTCAGGTCGGGATTAAAGCGATATGATCGCGAAGCGTTAACATCATTGCGGACCGTTTCCCGGCTGCTGCGCAGGTGACGCCAAGCATCGGGCCATTTACGTGGACGTTGGCGATGCTTCGTCTGTGGAGCAACTCTTCAGGGACATCAGAAAGGCATTCTCGGAGCCGCTCACCATAGTGGTCAACTCGGCGGGAATTCTGCGCAAGTGTTCCCTCGTCGATTGTCCGGATGAGACCTTCGATGACGTCATCAGGGTAAACCTCAAGGTGCGAGGGCAACAGTTACACATCTTATGTCAGTGACACTGCCGAATTGATGTCAGTAAGAAGTAACCAATTTGACCACCCTTCTAAGTCTTAGTTATAACTACCATAATACCTAACTACGTATTACAACTTGGCAACACTACCCCTTCTTTTGTTATATGTACTGCTGATGCTCGGCAATACCGACTGTTTAAAACATTTAATAAAGGTGCGCATATTCCCATGTTCACACAGGTGAAATTTAGAAATGTAGTTTGACAGTTTCTTCAGTAGATGCAACTTTTAGGATTGAACATTAACTCAGACTCCACGCTTACAGCTTCGTAACTTCCATTGTTAATTCCGACCCGTGAATGGGAAAATATGCAAGATTAAAGTTTTTCCTACGAGAGTGATATAGTCACTACAAGCTGCGAGAACTTGTAGCTTCATGCATAGTTAAGGATGCTTGCAAACAATTGGAACCGTACGACTATATCGACGTCTGTCTTCGGAAAAAGAAGTGGAAAAGGTCCACTCAAATCTATAAGTCTGGTAGCATAGCTTGAACTGCACCTCAAGCTTCCAGGCGTACGCATGTGACTTTGGAGGAAATATGCGTTTCCCGAAAGCTACACTTATGACACCGGCAATCCAGTGACGCAAATACACATGTAGAGCAAGAGCTTTAATCGAATGTTTCAAGTGGCTTTTGGTTTCGTGGACGCTATCATTTCCATTGCTCATGGACTAGTGGCCGTATCCAGATATATAACCTGGTTGGCAGTAAAGTGTGAACCATATTCGTCTAGAGCGGTACAGTGGCCGGAAGGCTGAGGTCTGCGCCAGCGTCTCCTAGGAGTGGTTTCTGGGTTTACGCAAGCCCTTGAGCGCGCATGCGGCATTGTCATGCATGTATGCTTTCTCGCGAGTGATGGCGACCAAATAGGCCTCTTCTAAAAAAGTGTTATTCACATTGTACTTAGCAAGCTGATACGTCAGAAGTGAATACGGTGCACGGAAGCGTGTCTTTTGCAAAAAAAAAAGTGCATTGCGTGAGCTTTACGTGACCGGCTCTAGTCACTTTACTGCAAGCGCCGGCTGATCCGCGGAGCCGTTTCGAGATGTCACAGCAAGGATAGCATAGAATGTTACGTCACGACAGCAGTTTGCGGTGTTGCCTCTGTTTGCAGGGCACCTTCCTGGTGAATCGTGCAGCTAGCCGCGACATGCTCCGATCTGGCATACCTTTGCCCGATGGCGGTGCGGCCATCGTTAACATATCCAGCATCGAGGCCAAGTGCGGCGTCTGGTCGTCCGCTGCGTACTCCGCTTCCAAAGCCGGCATCGTGGCCCTCACCAAGTCGGCGGCGCAGGAGCTGGCGGGGCACGGCATTCGCTGCAACGCCGTGCTTCCCGGCTGGACGGCCACTCCCCTGTCAGCCGGTGGCGACGGTGCTGTCAAGGCTCAGGCGCTGGCACTGATGCCCATCAAGAGGCCCGCTGAGCCCCGTGAGATAGCGGAGGCCGTCAAGTTCCTCTGCTCACCGACTGCCAGTTCCTATGTCAACGGCGCAGCTCTTGAAGTCACCGGAGGCCTCTTCATGTGAATTCGCTCCTTCCGCGTGACCCTATAGGCTTTCCGATACAAGTACAGACAGGCGCCCTAACTATACTCCAGAGCGTATCCACCGCGTCTGGGGTTCACCAGTGTCATCCCGTATTGACACATCTGTGGCGAACCTATCCTAGTTCTGAACACACCTTATAGAGGTGTCTTCGAAACATAACTTCTTCCCCATCCTTACACTCAATCCATTGCTCCCAGTGGCCGAATCAAGCCACCTCCTCCGACAACCTCAAACCTTTCTGAGTTCTTTAGAACTCGCTCTACAGAACGCATCGAGCGAGGCTCTGAAATCATTATTCTTTTGATTTTCAATAAAATCAGAAAGTGGCGCTTCAAAGTGGTGCCGTTATTACTTTGGACGCACGCAGTGTGGAATTCTTCCCGCACAGTGCGCGTTGATGCGAACTAACCCTGCTGGATAGCAATTGAGGGGCAGTGTAAGCGGACTAGGTAGTAACTAAAGGTATTGAAGCGTATTTATGTGCCCGAAATTACGAGAATGCCTACTTTTCCTATGACAGAAATGCATGCCTGCCAGGAATAATAATTGTTTCTATTCAGGAGCACAATGTCTTGTGCTCTGAGATCAGAAGATAAAACATGCCGCTTTATCTCTGCACCGTTCTCTGCGTTCCCTACTAATGGTTCGGTGAAAGCAATAAACGCACCTGTTGCACATGTGTGTCTCATCGATGGCACACGCAAACAGCAACAAAAAAGTCGTCCAAGTTGAAACGCGGTCATGTATTCGGGCTGTCGTGTATACCTGACTTATACGTTCATAGTCCTCAGAACACACAAAAATACGAACAAAATTTAATGGCAGCCCACGTGCCTGCCTAAATAAACATTTGTCAAAAAAGTTCCAGGACAAAGGTAATAAAAAATATAAAATCGCACTTACCAAGTAATGATCCTAGCTCCTATCAAAGTAGTACCCTTGGCTATCTATACACAATTTCCAACGTTTCTGGAGGTCTTGGAAGCAAGCAGGGAAATCTCTAACTGTGATGCTTGCAAGCTCATTTGTCACAGCCCGTTGGATGTCTGCGATATCTTGATGAAACTTTGCTTTCAGTCGCCTTCAAGTTCACTCGCGGAGACAAAAAAAAAAAAAAATCACACTGTGAAAGGTCGGGCGAATAGGACGGATGTGGGATAGCAATAACAGAATGCCTGGCCAGATACTCGTTAACACATAAAGCAGTATGGGATCTTGCACTGTCATGCAGTATGAACCAGTCCTGAGAATGCCACAAACCAGGGCGGCGACGTCTAATTGCTTCTCGCAAAAATTTCAAGACTTCGATGTAAAGAGTTTGGTCCACTGTTTGACCTGGAGGAACATACGCATGCTGAACCAATACTTTACTTTCAAAGAATGCGATCAACATTGTCTTTGTTCTCGAAGGTTGTCGTTTGACTTTTTCGAGGCTGGTGATCCATGACTCCGCCATTCTGCAATTTGACGCTTCGTGTACGGATCATAATGGTAGCACCAACTTTCATCCCCTTCAATAACCTTTGACACAGAAGTAGGATTACGTCTGGCTCTATCCAATAGTTCAGGACAAATTCTTCGTCTTTCCTATTTCTGTTCATCGGTTAGTGAGTGAGGGACGATTTTTGCATTTGGTTTTCGTTGCCCTAAATATTTGCGTAAAATCTTATGACACACATCACGATTCAAATTCTGTTCTTCTTTTTTTTTTGTTTGTTTATTAATACTGTTAACCCCGGAAGGGCCATTACAGGAATGGAAATACAACTAGTATTTGCAATGCAATAAATAATTACACGCGCAACAATAAATACAACAACAACAATAATAATAATAACAATAAAGACACACATATATTTACGGTACTAATATGCCGAACACAATCTGGAACTTATTCACCCGAATAAACAAGAACATGCAGCTCGTTTAAAAATGCATCTATGGAAGAGGAAGAAACCAGTGAATCGGGCAGCATGTTCCACTCCTTAATTGCTCTAGGAAAAAAACTGTATTTAAAGGTGTCATTTCGTGTTAAAGGGGGTTCAATATACATGCTGTGTCTATGTCGGAAGCGTGTGTTGGGCGATAATTTGAAAAAGTCGGAGCCGTTAATTTTAAGTTTATTGTGAATGATGAGGAACAGGAATTTTAATCTGTCCACTGTTGTTCTAATTTCTAGGGCAGGAAGATTTGCGTTCCGGCACAATTCACTAGGAGAGTGACAATAACGATATTTGTTAAATATAAATCTAGCTGCTAGGCGCTGGACTCGATCTAGTTTGTGACGATTTATAGCCGTATAGGGGTCCCACACTATTTTTGCATATTCTAGAATGGGTCTGATTAAGGTCTTATATGCCAAGTTTTTTATTTCAGGTGTACCACTACGTAGGTTACGTCTGAGACTCCATAGAGCTCTGCTGGCTTTTTTGCTTACCATGTCTATATGTGCGTTCCACCTGAGGTCTTCAGTAATTAGTACACCTAAGTATTTATGTTGAGTTACCTTTTTTAGTTCAATGTCACGGATTTTATAGCTGTTAGCATGGGTGACTCTTTTTCTTGTTATGGACATGGAAACAGATTTTACTGGGTTTAGTATCATCTGCCATTGGTCACACCATTCCGCAATTTTTTGTAAGCTAGCTTGCAGTTCCAGTTGATCGTCTAGTGATGTTATCCTATTGTATAATACACAATCATCCGCAAATAATCGTAGTGGAACAGTTGCACAATTTGCAAGATCGTTAATAAATAATATGAATAGGAGGGGCCCTAGCACACTGCCCTGAGGTACCCCTGATACTACTGGTACGAGACCAGATTTACAGCCGCCTAGTTCGACGAATTGTTCTCGGGACTGAAGATAAGATTTGAACCAGTTAGTTATATTAGAGTTTTTAAAGAAAGCCTGAATTTTCAACAACAGTTTTGGGTGGGAGACTTTATCAAACGCTTTGGAAAAAAAAAAATGAGATCTATCTGTTCGCGGTTATTGATTGTTTCAGAGAGGTTATGAACTAGTTCGACAAGTTGCGTTATGGTAGACAGACCCTTGCGGAATCCATGCTGAGACGGTGACAAGACATTATATGTTTCGAGATAACTTGAAAGGTGTTTACTGATAATATGCTCCAGTAGCTTAGAGCACGTGCTGGTAAGGGAAATGGGCCTGTAGTTTTCTACATTTGTCGTGTTACCACCTTTGTGAATAGGCACTATTTTGGCCTGTTGCAAGCTTTAGGAAAGGTACTTTGGCTAATGGATGATTGAAATATGATCGTAAGGTATTTAGCTATCCACTCAGCGTACCGGTATAAAAACTCATTAGGAATGCCGTCTGTACCAACACTTTTCTTAACATTAATACTCAAAAGAAGGTTTAGGACACCTGCTTCATTAATTACGACATCATCAGCAGAAGGACGATCAGGAGAAATAGGCAATGTAGGTACCGTTCCGTCGTCACGAGTGAATACTGAAGAGAAAAAAGTGTTAAAAGCTTCTGTGCGCTCCTCCGTAACTTTTTGATTATGTGAAGAATAAGATTCAGCTGATGGAGTAACATAACGCCAGAACTTAGCAGGTGCATCCGAGAGAAACTTTTTCAATGTTATGTTATAGAACTTATGCCTAGATTCCCGAACAAGACAATTAAGTTCTTTCCTCATTTGACTTAGGGCATTATACATTTCCGGTGTCGGGTTTTTAGAGCATGCTGATATCATACGCTATGCATGCGATATCATACGGCATATCTGATATCATACGCACTGTTACACAACGGTCTTCTTGCGATAACTGCCTTACACGCTCCACGTTTGCATCGATATGTGCTGTAGACCGGCGACCAGCTCTCGGATCGTATTGCACTGAATCTCTGCCTTCACGAAACCTTTTGTGCCACTCGGAAACACGACTTGAAATTGCCTCGCCTGCATGTGCTTGCATAATCATGTTCCACGTTTCACTAGGGGCTTTCTCGAGCTTAACGCAGAACGTAATGTTCACTCTTTGCTCACAATCAGCATCCAACTAATGTGACAACAGCCCGAACAATGTGTTGCTAAACACAGCCCTGCCACCTAGGGAGTTTGCATGAAAACATGGCCAAGGTCATGTCTAGTAAGAACACATACCAGGTAATATAAAAACACCATTTGTTCCTTTTTTAGTATTGCAAACTCAGAAATAAAAAAATTGTTCTGGAACTTTCTGGCAAAGGTTGTATTAAAGCGTACTTTTCCATGCCCCTACCTCAGAGTGCGCCTGAACTCGAAACTGAGTTCTAAAGTCGCAAGGAAAGTAAGCATTCACAGCAATTTTCTTCGCTTCAAAAACTTATGCGCTCGGCTTGCTGTGCTGGAGGAACTGGGTTCAAATCCACCATCGCACCAACTTCCTTCACTGGGTATTTAATACTGAGCATGTACCGGCTCATTCACAGAACCTCTCTGACGTCAACTTGGGTCATTATGTAGGTGCCACTGGGTATTTGCTGCTACTCAATGAACCTGCTTCATGCCAACTCGGCTCACTAGTTGGCTCTTGGCCAGATAGCGAGCCGAGTTGTCGAAAATCATAGGCAACTTGGCTCAGATTTTGGGTCACTGAATATGTGCTAATGGTATGTGCTGCTCTTGAATAATGGCGCAGTGGTGGCGCTGCGATAGATGACCTTGCGTGTTCAGCAGGATAGCGCGAGAGGAACTCGCTGTGTACACGCTTCACACATGACGCGAGTCGTTGGTGGCAATATGGTGTCTCGCTACATTGCTTCAACGCTGATCGCATTAACGTCGACAGTGATATCGAAACAGGTTCTGCCAGATTTTTGCGAAAAGCATTTCTAGAGTTTCGTGACCTTGCTCTCGCTTGAGGTATAGCATGCAGCGGCAATTTTTCACGAAATAGTTGGTTTCATTATGCTACAAGCCTAAAATGCTCTGCGAAATCGACGAAAAAAAAAAAAAAGACTACCAGCAGGACGAAGCGAAGACTAACATTACAGTAGAGAAGACGATGAACCAAATATATGGGACCAAATGGAGGTCAAAACCAAAACTCATTGAGCTTTTGATAAGCATTTCTTCATATTTAGCGGTTGATAATTAACCATCTGTTTGGTTCTTTGCCTTCTTGGCAATAAAGAAGTTGGTCAGCGCTCTCTCCCGTTTCTACTCTCTCCTCTCTGCTACTTTTTTTTCTGCCGTTCATTTTGTATAGCATGTTGAGTTCTTAGACAGACAGAAGAACCTAGGTGGAGAAAACGAAGGTACTCCGCTTTGATGAAAGATGTGAATGAGTACCCGGTAAAGACTCTCACCATAGCAACAATTAGGATAACAAAAACAAAACAAAGAAACACTCAATAAGATAAATTTCCTTGCTGCCATTTTTCAAATAGGCCTAAGCCGTCCAGCGACTGTCCGCACACAATTAAGAGACTGCATGTCTTTATTCTGTACTTGTCGAATTCACTTGTCGGCACGAAAAGTCCACAAACGCACGAAAGTCCTCATGAATTCTATTTCCTTCAGCTCGTAGCTCTTTGATTTTCGAGCAAGTTGTTAACAGATAACCCTCCAAGGCCAGAAGATAACAAGCTGTATCTGGTAATTCTGCAGAGCTTATAGAAAAAGATTTCATAAAAAATTCCGACCGCTATCAGTGTTGTTATGCTCCGCACAACAAAAAAGGGTCCACATTGGTAAAAATATTTCTCATGTATGTGTGCTTCCCCGACAAGGACTGGATGGCCACAATTTAATAATAGACGGACATTACTTGCATTAGGACCGGTACATTTATAATTGCTGCAAATATTCATGAACAAACAGACAAACTGGTTGATGTCTCTATTAGAGGAAGTCGTCATAACATGAAAGTGAAACGTGTTTTCTAAGAAGCGGTGCCAGCTTTGTTGCACATTCCCAAACAAAAGTCCACAAATGTGCACTTTGACTAATCATGTAATTAGGCGGAATGCAAAAAATTAATCTGAGTATGTGCAAGCGACGGCAAACAACGTTACCTTGATTCTGCCCAGCTACGTGGCGTTTGCATATTTTTCAATCTTGGTGCGTGATAATTGGGACACCCTGCACATAAACTCGATGAATGATATCGTTCTTTCAGGACACCGTGAAAATTAGCCTAAGCCGTTTCCAAGTTGTTCTAGTCGCACTAAAAGCACCGCTAAAACTTCGAGTGGCTGCTTTCGCAAGCGGCGCAACCACGCCGCCGCAATAAACCCCACTTTGCGATTAATGTTAAAAATGTGCAATCTGTAACCCTCACTCTGTCCGCAGTTCCACTTGTATGTAAATGAGAAATTCGGCGCCAAGAGCTATATTTCGTTCACGTTCGAAATCATCGCACTTAACTACCCTTGCTACGATTCTGGACGGCAGCAGCTGACTCATTGCGACACTTCCTTCCCGTCTGGTATTACGGTAAAGCTGCATAGGGTTTCCAACGTTGGGCTTCCAACGGTGTTACTGCATCAAATGCTTTTATAGCGCTTGGCAACATTTGTCGGCGTGACATTTCGTGGCACATTTATTGCGAGTTCTGGCACTGGGCAATTTCCGCTCACGTATGGAATATGAAAAGTGCGTCCTCACAGGCAGCCGAACGGTATATATTTACGTAATACAGAAAACAGAGCTTCAATGCGCACCACATTAAACCTTTTACGCTGCAGTTTTTCAAGCAGCAGCTCTGACCATCTCTGTATGAGCGAACCAATTTCGGCCTGTGGCGGTTTGCAGTTCACCCCATAAACGGGGCTGGTGGCAAATTCTGCGCACTGTATAGCCGGAGAAAGATGGCTGCAGCAGCGAAGCCTTTCGCCGGACGGCTGGCCCTGGTGATTGGAGGTGCCAGCGGGATAGGTGAGGCCGTCTGCCGAATACTGCATGGCGGCCGAAGGTGCCGTTCTGGTCGTCGCCGACGTACGGCTCGAAGCAGCCACGAAAGTGGCGGGGTCTTTGCCCGGTGTGTTGGCGCATGTATCTTTCATTATTGTTTTTTAATTATTATTACATTTTTCATAAAGCGATGCCGTTAAGGGGATTTTCGCAGCTGTTTTAGAGCGGCGGTGAAGGCCGCCGGCATGCGGCGGCGTGCAGGGTATCAAATGTAAATGAACGAAGAGTCAAAAACGAAACCTGCGTCGAATTCCCGAATTTATGCTGGGAAATGTAATTTTCAAAGATTATAAAATAAAGGTGACCTTGCGCATACCTTGCTCGTATGGTCAACATATTTCAGCAATCTTGTTTTTAGCCAGTAAGCCTTTAGCTTTGCTTCTGGAGGTCAGCTAAGAGATTGTACGGCTTACGGCGCGCTAAAAGCTGACGGCGTGGTCAGTGTATATATTGAAACATTGGGCAACAGCGCAAACAGACGACCACAAGAAGGGAGACACGTACACACAGCGCTTGTGTGTACGTGTCTCCCTTCTTGTGGGCGTCTGTTTGCGCTGTTGCCCAAAGTTTCAAGATGTACCAACTCGCCCAAAAAGAAGTATTGATGAAGTGTATATATGACGGCCTGGTCAAAGAGCATGGAAGACGTTGTAACAAACGAACATTTAAAGTAAACTGGGGCATTTAATACTTACGTAAACGGATTTTTAGTGATTAGTTATTATTATCATAATGTTTGTCATTCGGAAAATGAGGAATAAAGCAGTAGTAAGTAAAAAGTCCAAAAGAGCAGCGTTCCTCACCATGAAAAAAGTTTTGACTTTGTTATAGGAGGCGAATATTACCACCGCGTCACACTAAACTGAACAGAGCTGAGTCCGTTGCTTAAAGGCGATTACAAACAGAAACCTATACGAGTCCGGTGCAATTAAAGAATTTCTACCCCGAGATATACGCGAGCGATATATGCAAGTCTGCTAGAGCCAACCCTTCAACAGATGTTGTGGAGATGTAAAATATATCAAGATAAAATGGCAGTCTCCCAGGAAAATCTGCGGGCGCGGTGGTCGGCTGCGCTTCTCAGCTCAGAACTTGTGGGGTCTCACATGTGCTCTTGGGACAAAGGAACGACAACACAGTAGTGTAAAGAATCACAAGGGAATTTATTGCTCCTTTCATACACTAATACACGCTAGCCGAATTACTATGCATAGAACATTCGCATGGGCGCGCGACAAATCAAGGCAGTCCGACTCACCGCGACCGGATATCGAGCGAATATGTTCGCCCCATGCTATGACACCATCGCCTAGTCGTTCACGTGTACGGTCATGCGAACGGTGGCGAGTCCGAACGATCCGTGTTCGTCCATACCGATGCTATGCTCCAAGCCTCGCGAGATGGTCTCGCGAAGCGTGGATCGGCGCACGCGTGGAACGTCCGCATCGCTCACCGATTCCAACCCGAAGAAGAAGCGCCTTCGACCTTTCGCTCCCAAGTCACCCCGCCGTGCGGTGGCGTTAGCATCGCGACACTCACGCCATCTCTCGCAATGCGCCGCAACCACTACGACCGCCGCCGGCGCTTAGCTACGCGGAGTAGCCGGATTACAGGTAACGCGAGCTATGCGGGGAAAATAACATCAGAGGACGCGTGAGAGTCGCGCATCCCTACAATTAAACTCCAAGACCAACTTTGGGCCGTCCAGCGAGCCATGGAGGCCGTGCGGGAGCAACATCTCCCAGTGGCCATCTAGGCGGCCCCGGCCCGGGCCTCCCAATCGCCGGATTTCAAATAAAGTTATGTCACTCACTCACTTGTTATGAGAATTTCTGTCACACGAATTACATGAACATTCGTTAGCGTCTTTTCTAAGATGCGGGCATGCAAGCTTTTTTAGAATGACCTCCTAAGACCCCTTGTACAATATATTGCACATTGCCTACAACATTTTTTTTGAAAATTCACTAGGAAGTGATTATGCAAAATATTCACCTGGGTATGAAGTACGGTGCATGTGTAACTATAAAGAAGTGGTTTACTCATCCTTGTCATCCGCTTTCGAGGAATATGGCACTCTATTAATCTAGACCTCTGTGTCGTCCCAGACGGCCGAAAGCAACCTTGAGGTGTTTTTCAATATCACTGAGATTGCGTGAAAATACCAGACGCGACCGCAACATGGCAACGTACTACACGTAGTTCCATCTTCATTTCTGCGTTCAAGCAATGAAATGCAATTTTTACCATAGGAAACATACGGAGATGATGGAGGTAGTTAGTTTTTTTTCATGTTCATAGAGACAGAGTTTTTGGCATCTAATCGTGGTATTAAAATATTAAAAATTGTTTTTCAAGTTCATAACATAACAATTGACAATAAAAACCACCTTGAAGACCGATTATATTCCATTGTTCTCTTCGGGTCTCAAGAGGATAAGGGAAAGTAGACTTCAAATACCAGTGATATTGTACTAAGCAAAATAGAAACAAACACCCACAGAAAAAATATAAGATTAAAACAAGAAAGAAATCGAATTTGATTTGCAAATAGCGCGACAGAAATTTTGTATACTCGTATAAAGCTGTATATGAATCTGTATATGAATGCAAATGGTTGAAATGTACTGGCAAAAAGAATGAATTTGTGAAGTGTCTGCTATATATGTGATTGTATAATGCTATATGTGATTATGTCATTAAGTGTAGCATTTATGAAACCACGGAAAGAATTACAAGCATGTTGGTTGTAACCATGGCATAAAAGATTCAATAAACGTCCCTTTGAAAGCAGTCGTTGCAGTGATGTCGTATCAATCTCGTGAATGTGCTGCTCAACGCTGCTATAACATTACGACCCAACGTTGCCTGTTTATCAAGAAAGAGGACATTAGCAGCATGTAGGCAACGTTATGCACCGACATGTTGGCACATTCAGACAACGTCTCAGCAGTATTTTCCGTTACTTGGGAAGCGACCGTATGTGATGGCGTCATTAAAAACGTACAGGTGGCGTCAGTGATGAGTCATATCTAAAAACAGCCAGCAAACGGGCTCTTAGCACTTCCGATGAATGTGAGAAATCGCTTGTACACTTACGCTATCTTTGATGTATCATTTGTTCAGATTCGCATGCATACCTGCGTACAGGTGGCGTCAGTGATGAGTCATATCTAAAAACAGCCAGCAAACGGGCTCTTAGCACTTCCGATGAATGTGAGAAATCGCTTGTACACTTACGCTATCTTTGATGTATCATTTGTTCAGATTCGCATGCATACCTGCGGAGAATGTTTTTTTTAGACTGTACAGATTAAAAAAAAACTTGTCTGGTTGCAGATAGCACAATTCCAATCCTTGAAATGAATTCTCTCGAAAAGCCAGACAATATTTGCACAAAAAATCGAAATGCATAGACTAATTACCAAAATCTCATTAACAATTTTAGTTAATTAATTTATGGCAGATATCGTAATTCACGAATTTCAGACCGAGTGCTTACAGTTTGCAATCTTTCAGTTGCGAGTAAGCGCCTTGTCCTGTTGTTTCTATCCTGTACTGTCTATCGTTGCGCTTAAAAAGTTTTCGAGATACAGCGTAGATGTCACACGAGCTTCAACGCTGCTTTCATTTTCGTTCACCTCTCACTGTGATAGCCTATGGCGTTTCGTCTGCACTGCACTATTTCCTACACGGTATTTGTCTTTGCCAAGAAAGGTGATCGAGATGCTGTTACCGTAAATGTAATCTGACCTGTGCCGACCCACCTTGGCTTGCACTGGGTGCGAGCGCTCTTTGTCCGTAAGTTTCAGCAAGCGGCCTTGATTACCTCGAGAAATGGCAACGTAATATTTTCAACGTTCGCGCTTTTGCACACCGCACCTTTTCGTTATAACTATTCATAGGGTGACTATGGTTGCACCGTCTGACTTTACATGATTACTTACGAAGCGTATGAACAAGAGCCGAAGGACAAGAAGAACAAATAGTGGGCGATACCTCGAAGTGGCCTCTTCCTGCACCACAAATGACAAGAACAACAGAGAGCAAACGCTACTTTGTGTTCTTGCATGTTCCTGTGCACGGATGGATGTTAGGCGATTGTTCCACTTCGACGGAAATTAGGAGCCGCCTAGTTTGCTGTGTGTGTGTTTGAATCGCTAACCACAGCCTTACCGATTGCGCTTCGAGATAAATGCAGGGCCTTCTGCCTTTTTCTGCCATCAGAAGTTCCTCTTGAAACTACAGCACCTTTAGCAACCCTCTTTCCTCACATCCCAGGGATGCGCTGCACTAGAAGCCATCGTGTAGCACTCTCAGTTGCGTCGGAAGGCGTTCCATTTAACACGATTCACATTATTGGTGCTTTTCGCTCACGCCCGTGGTTTGATCCCATATCACCGAGCGACTTTCTTTTGTCAGCTTGTAAATAATAAACAGGCGATGTTATACCACATCTGAACCACCTTTGTGATGTTGAAATAGGATACCGCTGAGAGGCTCTAACCTTTATCGCAAATCTTTGAGCACGCACGTAAGCAGGTACAATTGTGAACGCACGTTTGCCATTCTTATTGCGGCGCCGACCGCAACTTTCACGTGCGCGCTTCGAAGTTTCCGGGTTTTGACAGTTGTTGTGAGGCACTTTCTGGGACTTGTGTGCAGGCGACGTCAAGCATCAAGCTATGTACGTGCACGTCGGCGACTCTTCGTCCATGCAGCAGTTATTTAATGCTATCAGGAACACGTTCTAGGAGCCACTGAGTATTGTCGTGAACTCCGCCGGAGTACTTCGCTCGGCTCCAATCCTCGAGTGTACCGACGAGCTGTTCGATGACGCCATCAGAGTTAACCTGAGGGTGAGCCTTTATAATGCCGAAAACTGCGCTTCAGGTGATGCTTCAGGGAAGGTACTGCTTGGAGCATCGATTATATGTCATTTTTGCAATGAAGGAGGCAATATAAACGTCATAGTTGTATCTCATCTTCGGCAATATAAGCAGTTTCTTAAATGAGTCTTATTTGTTCTCCCCTTCCCTTCCCCCTTCCACCCCTGCCCAATGTAATGCCCCCTCAGGCATACCTAAATAAGCCCAAAGCTGTTGTTGGGGGAGTTATCACAGTGTCACATGTTTGCCGCAGGCAGGAAAACAGCAGCCATCTGTGCGCATATTGTCCGTGAGGGCTCTTCTTTTTAACATTATTGCTATAGGCCGAGCGAACAAAAAAAAGTTTTAAAAATTTGCTGGCGCAGTTGGTACTTGCTGAAGGATATAACTGCCGCTGATATGGCGCATACAGGAACATAGCGGCAAAAGCAACATAGGCAACGGTGCTGGGGCCGCCGTCTCTTTACCTCTGCACTTGCCCCATTTAACAGCATGCAGTTATGTCCTTCAGGCAAAGCACAGATGTGTGAGTACGTTGTACATTTATAGCTGCAATGGCGAATATGAGCACGTTGTACTCCTACCCTCGATTGTACACGTAAAGTAAACCCCATTTCCTTTTGAATAAAAATTGGGGCATTGGCTACAAAAGCTTCGCGATTAGACCGCAAACTTTGGCGGTCGTCGCACTTCCTGCTATAATCGGTAGGCCACCCTGTGCAGGCCACGCAGGAAATATCGTCTCGATGTAAATTGTGTCCAAGCTTGGCCCCTAACTCCACAAAACTAAGTGGGTGCACTTCAGCCTGCTTCCTTCCTGTGGCAGCTCGGCGCAACAAACGCGCATTATATTTTTAAGGCGAATAGGTTTCTTTGGCTCTTCGGGTCATTTTTGTGGTGGGTCGGTGGTCTGTCGATGACCGGACTCAGCAAGAAAAACGCTTCCTCGCTATCTCTCTCTCTCTCTCTCTCTTGTTTTGTCTCTGTTCGTAGCATTATTTGCTGGGCAGTTGAGTGCTTACGTTGAGACCGGCAATATGTGTCACCAAACGCATAGTGCCAGGCGCCCTTCTCTGTCCGTCATGCATGGATATAGCGACATTACTGCCGTTACCGTGTGCACTATGGGTGTAGCGATGCCAGTATCAGCCCGTGAGCCTATAGGCACGCCTGAACGTTGTGCGGTCTCACACGTGCTCTTGGGACAAAGGAACGACAACACAGTAGAGTAAACAATCAAAAGGGCATTTATTGCACCTTTCATGCACGAATGCACGCTAGCCGAATTACTACGCATAGAACATTCACATGGCTGCGCGACAAATCAAGGAAGTCCGACTCACAGCGACCGGATAGAGAGCGAATATGTTCGCCCGCATGCTAAACACAAACGCCTAATCGTTCACGTGCACGGTCACGTGAACGGTGACGCGTTTGAGCGGTCCGTGTTTGTCCATACCGGTTTCCTGCTCCTAGCCTCTCGAGACGGTCTCGCGAAGCGTGGATCGGCGCACGCGCGGAACGTCCGCATCGCTCACCGACCCCACGTCCAAGAGGAAGCGCCTTCTCCCTTTTGCGCCCGCCACCGTTAGGTAGCGTTAGCCGCGCAACACTAGCGTCCTGCTACATTAACATGCAGGGTGGTCGCAAGCAGGAAAAATGGCTGGAAATTCAAACGCAACTGAATGATGAAGCGATTAGCGTGTGCAGCCTTGACCGAAACGCATCTACGAGATTTGGAGCAGCCGCCTGTTATTGACAACTTTGTATGGGAAGGGTGCAACAGAATGACCGGGTCAAGGAAAGGCGGAGGCGTAGGCGTACTAATTAGGCGAGGTCTGAAGTGGCGAAGGGTAAACGAGACATGTAAAGAGCATTTATGGATTAGTGGTACATGGCAAGGTAAAAAGACGTGGCTGGGAGTAGCTTACCTATGGACAGGTAGTTACAGCAGAGAAAAAAATAAGGAATTGGTCGATTGCATTAGAAGCGATATTAATGAGTTCAGTAAATCGGGCCAGGTGATATTAGTGGGAGATGTGAACGCGCACATGGACGATTTAGACGGATATACTGATTACAACGGCTCTCTAGTGCTGGATTTGTGTGATTAACAGAACCTTATAGTAGTTAACAGGGAGAATAAGTGTCATGGACAGGTAACGTGGCAATGCGGAAACAGACAGTCATGTATCGACTACGCTTTAGTCTCAGAAATGGTCTACGAACAACTAGACCAAATGATAATAGACGAAAATGGAAAAAAATAGCCTGGGAAGCGATCATAGACGTTTAGCATTAAAGTTTGGGCGAGATACCAGCGCAGAACATGAACCAATAGCCTCAGAGTTTTTAAAAATGAATGACGAGCAAATAACAGAGATCGCAAACAACATAGAGAAGAAAATTGAGGCTTTTCCTACAGCAGTCTGGGAATATAAGGAACTGGTGGAGGTTATGCAGCACGAAATAAGGCGGACACGGCAAAACAATTGTTGGATTGGAAAGAGGAAACCATGTAAGTGGTGGAACAAGGAAATTAAACAAGCTATAGAAGAGCGTAAAGAGGCATCTAGGGTTCACCGAGAAGCCAAAAAGTTGGGATTACAAGAAGAAGAGGTGCTCCTTAGATGGAATACATACCGAGAAAAGAAAAGGGTTGCGAGTGAGCTCGCGCAAGAGAAAATTAAATGCGCAAGTGAACGTTGGGTGCATAACATTCACGAAAGAGACAAAGGCGCCCCAAAAAGATTCTGGAACCATATAAAAGCACTCGGAGCTCCAACTAGAAACTCGCAAACGGCTATAAGGGATGAAGACGGTAACATCTATGAAGGCGATGATGCGCTGCGGTACATCACAGACGTTATCAGGCATAACTTCGGCACGAGAAAAAGCGTAGTTCAGACAACAGATCCAGCAACAACAAAGAGGCCTGAGAGATCAAAATTTAGCATAGAAAGCTTTTATTGGAAAAAGGCAGCAGAAAATGTCCCTAACAAAACGGCCGCAGGACCCGATGAAATCCCAATACAGCTAATCAAAAACCTCGGTCCAAAAAGCAAGGCACTGCTGACAAATGCCATAGAGCAAGTGATTAGAACAAAGAATATTCCCGTTGGATGGCGTGAAAGCAAGATGAATCTCATCTACAAAGGCAAAGGAGATAAGGATAAGACGAGCTCGTACAGGCCAGTTACAGTAACGTCGGTGATATATAGAATGGCAATGCAAGCGATAAAATTAGAACTGTCGAAGTGGGTGGAGGAAAACGGTGTATTGGGAGCACTACAGAATGGGTTCAGGCCAGGCAGACGCTTAGAAGACAATATGTTTGTACTAACTCAGTGCATAGAGATTTCAGTAGCTCAGAAAAGACCTTTATGGATAGCATTTCTAGATATTAAAGGAGCTTATGACAACGTAGACAGGGAATTGTTGTGGGATATTCTTCAATACGAAGGCATAGATGACGATTTCGTGGAGCTGCTGAGGGAGATATATCGAGACAACCAAGTACAAGAGGCATGGGAAGGCCAAAAATGAAATGAAATAGTGGGAATTCACCAAGGATTGAAGCAAGGATGCCCTCTGTCACCATTGTTGTTTATGCTTTACGTCAAGGGCATAGAAAGACGACTGGAAAACAGCGAATTAGGTTTTGATTTATACTACATGCGTAATGGACAAATGGTGCAACAGAAGGTCCCTGGACTGATGTACGCAGACGACATTGTGCTACTAGCGGACAATAAAAAAGATTTACAGATACTTTCGAATATCTCTGGGAACGCAGCGACAAATCTAGGCCTTAAGTTTAGCACAGAGAAATCAGGGATTATGATATTTAATGAACACGCGAGTAACTTCGTGGTGTCAATTCAACAGCAAGTAATACCCATAGTGAAGCAATATAAGTACCTCAGCGTACACATAAACGAAGGAAAGAATTACTCAAGCAACCACCAAGATAATCTGAAAATAAAGGGGAAGCGGAATGCAGCAATAATGAAACACAGAGCACTGTGGGGCCACAATAAGTATGAGGTGGTGCGTGGAATCTGGAAAGGAGTAATGGTGCCAGCGCTAACATTCGCAAATGCCATTATATGCTTAAAATCGGATATATTGGCGGGTTTGTAAGTTAACCAAAGATCAGTAGGCCGGTTGGCTTTGGGAGCACTTTTAAAGGCCTCTTTTGAAGTCAGAGAAGCACAAAGCAAAATTAGTTTTGAAGCAAGGCTCAGGAACATGAATGAAAATAAATGGGCGGCTAAAGTGCACAAGTATCTCTACATGAAAAGCGTGGACACAGAATGGAGGAAGAGGTCAAGGAAGTTTGCAACCAAGTACAGGATAATCGAAACTGTAAATAGACAACCAGGGGTCATCAGGAAGAAAGTGAGAGAAATAGAGACCGTGAATTGGATGCAAAGAATGGAAACAAAAAGGACAATGGAGATTTACAAGAATGAGAAGAAAGAAATTAGAAGGGAAAATCTGTACGATAACACAAAGGGCAGTGTCTTGCTATTTGAGGCTCGAGCCGGTTGTCCTAAGGACGAAAACATATCGGAACAAATATTCGGAACTAGATGAGACATGTGTATGCTGCAGTAAAGATCCAGAGACCACTCAGCACATCCTAATGGAATGCGACGGGATCCACCCAGCGAGAACCGTAGGTAACGTGCAACTCCCAGAAGCGCTTGGGTTTAAAGTGGAAGGAAACATAAACAGATCAGCCGTAGAGATCAGCAAGAGAGGATTAGAGTACTGGTGGAAAAAAAGCAGGGAAAAGATGGATACGACCTGATCTCTTAAAATCATAGGCAGCGGTACAAGGTAAATTTTTGAAAAATAAAAATAATGAGAAGTATACAAAAATGCTAGATAAAGAACATGTATAGTACACCTGATTAAATCAAGCAGGCTAGGTGACTATTTGTCGCCACCCCGTTTCAAAGGGGATGCCAATAAATCATCATCATCATCACAATAGCGCCATTTCTCGCAGTACGCCGCCACCGTAAAGCCACGCGGCGAAGCCGGATTACAGGAGACGGGAGCCATGCGGGGAAAACCACATCAGGAGACGCGTGAGAGTCGCGCATCCCACAAGGTCGGTCGGTCGGTCGGTCGGTCGGTCGGTCGGTCGGTCGGTCGGTCGGTCGGTCGGTCGGTCGGTCGGTCGGTCGGTCGGTCGGTCGGTCGGTCGGTCGGTCGGTCGGTCGGTCGGTCGGTCGGTCGGTCGGTCGGTCGGTCGGTCGGTCGGTCGGTCGGTCGGTCGGTCGGTCGGTCGGTCGGTCGGTCGGTCGGTCGGTCGGTCGGTCGGTCGGTCGGTCGGTCGGTCGGTCGGTCGGTCGGTCGGTCGGTCGGTCGGTCGGTCGGTCGGTCGGTCGGTCGGTCGGTCGGTCGGTCGGTCGGTCGGTCGGTCGGTCGGTCGGTCGGTCGGTCGGTCGGTCGGTCGGTCGGTCGGTCGGTCGGTCGGTCGGTCGGTCGGTCGGTCGGTCGGTCGGTCGGTTTGTCTAAATAACCGTTTTCCCACAACCTGGGTCAATGGGTCGAATGGCTAGTGCATCGGGCTGCTGTGCTGAAGGAGAGAGAGAGAGAAAGACGTTAAATAAATAAAAAAATAGAAAATTGTACATGAATGAAAAGGAACAGGGCTAAAAACCAACCGTCAGACCAACTCGGGTCACTGCGTATGTGGCACTGTGTACCTATATGTGCTGCTCTTCAACGAACCTATTTGACGCCGACTTGAAGCCCTGAGTATGTGCGACTCGGTTTGTGCCGTTCTTCTGCAAAGCTCATTGACGTTCATTTGGGTCACTATGTATGTGCCACTCCGTATGTGCCGCTCTACAATGACACAAATAATCCTTTAAATTTCGGCGATGTTCGGCGGCACCGATCCCGTGCCGCGCGCGCGGACCTTACGGCGGCGCCCCTATGTGGCACACCGTGTGCACCAAGAAGCGCGACTGGGGATCCCGGCTGCCTACACATTTCGGCGTTGGAAATGTGGTGTGTGGGTGCATTGATTTAATCCTAATCGCATTACCGTCGACATTCACCGTGAGAGGGCTTCGGCCAGATTTGCTTTTCACCCCTGGCAAAACGTCGCATTAGTCTTGCAGATTCATCGCTGCCTCCACGTCGCCTATACCGTGAGGCCATGTGGACATGTGTTTACATATAAGCAGAAGGTGTAAACGGTTATACATGTCAGTAATAAAATATAATTGCACGCATCATGTGCCTTTTAATACGATTAGCATTCTTAGGGTACCTCACACACTTTCCGGGGTTGGTGCGCCCGGTCCGTCTGTTCATGGTCTCTAACGGTTTTCCCGCCAATTCGGGTCACTGGTAGACCATGGTCTAGTGGTTAGAGCCCCGGGATAGAGCGCTGAGGAAACCGGGTACGAATCCAGTCGCCTGGCCAACGTTGGTCATGGGCATGATACATTCGATATGTGCCCTCTTCAATGAACGTACCTCAAACAAGACGGCCACGAAAATATTGTCCAGTGGTAATTATTTACCTGGCAATTGCGGGTTCAGTAGAAATGATCACACAGACAAAACCGCCCGAGTGTCACATCAGGAAGAACACAGCGTTACCATTCCTCTTTCCAGGACAGACGTCGCAAAGTGCACCCGCTTACATGAACTAAGCCCTTCGCTCCACATTAACGTCGACAATCATCGAGATACGGAATTTTTTGTATAGCCTTTAACTAAATCGATTCAAGAAAACTTCGCTTAACTTTAATTCTAACAAGTTCCTTGGATCTGTTGTAATATCTTTATTCTACGAAGAATTAAGTTTTCTCTTGATGGTCCGTCTCATCAAGAAAAAAACATGCTCTTTTATAGACTCCAGTGCATCGATGCGATAAAATTGGAGTTCAGCGCCTTGTTTCATTACCGAGCACAAAAAAAGTATATTGACTCAAAAGCCACTTTCGCACAGGATACAGCGGGTTGCATCAGTTATTTCTGTAGTGTCATTGCGACAGAACACGTGAACGGATGTGCAGAGTGCTTCATCCTGTTATTTCTTGTTTTACCATAAAGTCTATTCTTTCCCGTTAATGGCAGTTCTTACCGACCTTGCAGCCACATATATAATGCTTGCCTGTTTAAGTTAAAATCTCATTAAGTCCGCTGATAGGCTCTGGGAGACAAGAAGTCGGCGCTGTTAACCCGTCTATTTTATTTCCAACCTATAGTTAGGCCACGATGGCTCCAGCAGTCACGTCGTTGAATGGACGCCTGGCTTTGGTGACGGGGGGCGCTAGCGGCATTGGCGAAGCGGTCTGCCGCGCCCTGGCTTCCGAAGGTGCCACTGTGGTGATTGCCGACAGGCAGCTGGAGAGCGCCAGGAGAGTGGCCCAGTCTTTACCAGGTGAGTCGGAGTTATTGTCTGTCGAATATTTTCAGCACGCTTCATTCTTATGTTGCTGGACATTATGAAGGCGCTCCACGAAACCTCGTTACATTGCGGTAAAACAGAGTCAAATGTAAAAAAAAAAGCCATGCCGACCATTTGAAGATAGAAGACAAGCAAAGACGTTTCGGCTGTCCTGAGGATCCCACGTTCAGTTTTGCTTTGTTTTCTTTTGTTTTGAATAAGAAGGCGACGCTGGCCATGTAAAGAAACAAGGTACGTGTTTAGAAAGCAATTCGCACGCTCCAGCGGCTCTTGAGCGCGCCGAGCAGCCGATCCGATTACAGCGCTAGCTAAGGCAGCGCGAGTGACAAATTGCGGTTACGAACGAAAAGATTCCCGAACAGAGCGCTAAAGGAAGAGATCTCCTACGGATTTCTTGCCAGCACTAAAGATGACAAAATTCGGGTGATGATTTACGTGAGTAAGCATAAACAAGGTGTCGCAGTCATCCTTAAATTACGGGAATTTCCATTGTATTGCTTTAGTGTCAGAACAATGAGCAAGACTCCTGCAGGGAAGCCGAAACATCTGTCCTCGTTTTATAGGTTGGTACCCACTACCCGTAAATAAAGGGATGAGAATATGCGGCTTCATCAGAATGTTTTTATGGCCTAGGTAGAGTAGGTTTGGCGGCGCACGTTAAGTTCACTGGTATTATTTGCGGGTAGCATTTTAGGCGTTTAAGTATTGTTTTGGTTTTACATGAAGAAAAAGCAGGTTCTCGGTCGTCTTATTGCATAGGGATAAATTCTGAGTTATATTGTTTTCCCTTTGTCTTTCGTGGCTACAAAATTGCCTTCCTGAGACCATCGGGTTCCATTTATATAGGTTATATTAATTAAAGTAAATGGTGCCCTTTCAGAGGAGATTGCGAGTACAGCCATGGGCGGATCCAGGGTAAGAATATGGGGGAGAGGTAGGGAGGTTTCAAGACGGTACTGAACACTTGGTGGTGGAGGAGGAAGGAGAGGGTACGGAAGGATGACACTGCGGTTGACGGTGGTCTGTTGTGTTTTCACAATAGCACGCACCCCAGCGCGCTCATTTTTCCTCATCGCACCAGATTTGAATAACCGAATTACCACTTATTCTCGCTCTGCATCTTATGATCAGTTCTCTTCCACATATGCCTAACCTCAGTCATGCTCCACAGGTGAGGCCGAGCATCATACCGTGTACGCAGACGTCAGCGACTCGTCCTCGGTGGAGCAGTTGTTCGCTGACATCAGGAGCAAGTTCTCGCAACCGCTGAGTATAGTCGTCAACTGCGCCGGTATCTTGCTCTCGGCGCCGATCACCGACTGCAGCGACGAACTCTTCGATGACGTCATCAGGGTGAATCTTAGGGTAAGATAGCAACAGCCGCATTTGTAGGGAAATACTAGACTGCTTCATTGTGATATGTGGTTACTGAAATGAGCTGAAAGCGTCACCTTCTCTTCTTCATGCATAGGCTGCAGTGTAACAGAAACTGTGGTGAAACGCAGCTGGAGAGAGAAACAAATATTTACACTTTCGCTGCATCAACTGCACTAGGCGTTCGCAATATCTTTCAAAAGCATGTAGACCACATAAAGCGTCGCAAAACATTCGCCACTGAAGGAGGCTACGGCTAATCCTGAGGTGCTACAGGTGCTTTAGTGAGATCCGGTTGCCATCATTATGAGTCTAATTGAAGCGGTCAGTATACCTAAAATCCCCATATCTGTATCTGAAGCTAACCGATCGTCTTGCGGTGGGCTTATATTGCCCTTTTATATTACCGCAAGATACATATATAACCAACTTGTAGAATAATAAAGGTGGCGATGCTAACCTACTCAGCTCGAAAAATTGTCCTTCTCTGGTAAAAGTGCATTCGCAATGAAGAAATCAGATCATTTTGAAGGACAAGATGCGTACGACTTTTTAATTTCATAACGACACAAGCGAAAGAATACGCGTCAAGCTTGAGAAGCGTTTTCAGAGCATCTCCTGGTTAACGAAGTGTGGAAATCTCAAAGATTAGAATCACTGATACATATGCATAGTAGTGATGCAATTAACGTTACAGGGTTTCACAGAAAGATAACTTTCCAGGATTTTCCTAAAAAAAATAAGAGAACGAAGAGGTATTCTGATCAGGCGGTTTGAGACTGAGCTTAACGAAAAAGCAAGAAAACAATCCAGATAACGAGACCAACAAACGGAAGTGCACGAAATACGAAGGGCAAGATTATGGCAATGCACTTCACGCCCACTACTTGTTATTTTTGTTATTTTTTATTTTCTCTGGTGTCTTTCCTCCATTGTTTCCTTAGCTTTATTATGAGCACACTTGATGTCACCGAACACCATCCGATTCCTGAACAATTTATAGGCGTATTCTTGCGTTAAGTTCGAATGAAATAAACCATTCCTCTTCTCTGAAGCACCGGCAAAGGTTGACATAAATCGTACCTACATGGGAACTCAGTCTTAGGACACCCTCTGTTCGATATTTTCCTCAATTTGTTATTCAGATGTCTGTCAGTGATGATGCAAATTATGTACAGACATTGAAAGAAAGTACAGGACACATGTAGGTAAAATTGAAATCGCTACCGCAGTGTTAGGGCCCCTTTCCAACAGCTCACAAAAAAAAAAGACGGCTGAAACAAATGTCCAAATTCGGATGAATTTTTTATGTTTAGTCTACACCATAGATTCGAAATGAGCAGCTCACTTCACTGCTGTCGCCTAAAGAGCTAGTACTTACGGAAAAAGAGCTGCTACTGCTTACGGAAAAACGCCTTCAGACGAGAAGAACCTGTATAATGTTTGCGCCACCTTGCTCCTGGCACTGAAGTGCTTGTACTTGCTCAACTTGGAGCTAGCAGTGGAGTTCTTTTATTTAGATAAGACCGCCCTTTTTTTTTTGCGCACAACAGACTGGAGCTTCAGAAAATAAGACGGTAGAGGAATCGAGATGTACACTAATGTTTTCTTTTTCTTCCTCACAGCAATGAGCACAGTTTTATAAGAACATCATGTTTGTCTCACGGTGTAGTTAGTTCCTTACAACTTTGTGGCTCCACGGATGTAATAAGTCCGCACATATCAAACAGATCAAACAAGCGTCATGTCACCATTTCTAACTTCTTTACTCTTCTCTTGTATCCCCCCGCTCCCTCCGATGTTCTCAGACTTCTCTTTCGGTACGCTTCACTCTTACTTAAAAGGAACAAAATTCAAGCTTTATACTGATCACGAAGCACTGACAGCAACTTTTGAAGTTGGCGGAACTTAAAGGAAAAATTGCACGCTGGGTGAACGAGCTTCAGCAGTTTGACTTTGAAGTCAGTCATCGCCCGGGAGCTTCCATGAAAGACGCTGATGCTAGGCCGAGGTTGGCGGTGACCCCTGTTTCAGTTCACCAAGAAGCAATAAACGCCGCTAAACTTTGCGAATGAACTAAAGAACTCCAGCCTACAGGGAAAGTTGCAGTGCCTCCCACACTTATGTCGAAAATCTTGGATCGCTACCGTAATAGCCCTCACTCAGGTGGACATTATGGGTTTTGAAGAACCTACATGAAGCTCACGAAGCGATTTACGTGGCCTCATGAAACGAGACGCGAAGATGTATGTGCAATCATGTCAAGAATGTCAACTGAATAAGGTGAAATTCAAACAACCAACTCAACAAATTACATTGCCGAGATACTCAGGGACACCATTCGAAGTTGCCCACCGAGACTTCGCCGAACTCCGCAAGAAGTCGGAAGGTACGAAGAAAACGCACGCGTTCCTTGTGTGCGTGGATGAGTGCACAAGGATGGTAGCAGCGAAGCCAGGAAGCGAGGGCGCCAACAGCGTGATCTCATTCCTCAACCGCAAAATGTTTGACAGCGGGAAAGTTTTGGTATCGGATAATGGTCCAGCCTTCCCAAGCCACAAACTGCAGGAATGGGCACAACGACGAGGATTAACACTGGGATTCACTGCCCCGTACCATCGAGCAGCTAATGGATTGGCGGAACGAACTATTCGGACCTGAAGCAATATATCAGCATGTACCCAAGTTTCCCGAGATGGTAAAGCTTACAGAAACAAGAAGGAGAGCCAAGCGAAATACCATGAACGAATGACAGGAAATTTCGATAAGAAGCAAAACACAACGTTACCAGCGCTGGAGCTAGGTAGGAGACATGGTTCTCGTGAGAAAGGGACTATCAAACACTGGCTCTGTCTATAAAGGACCGTATCGTGTCGTGAAAACCGCAAGTCAGCAAGGCAATTTAAAAACTGTCTGGTATATCGGCGCGAACGGAAATGAAGAGTCGGCTTCCATAGCAAATGTGTTTAAATACCATCCCAGGAAGGATGAATAAAAAAGGCGGGGGAAGTGAAGCGCCTGAAAGAGAAGCAGTCTGAGAACATCGGAGGGAGCGGGGGATAGCAGAGAAGAATAAAGAAGTTACAAATGGCGACATGACGCTTGTTTGATCTGTTTGATATGTTCGGGCTTATTACAATGGAAGTTAAGAAAATCACGAAAATCGAGAGCCAGAGACAATCGTATAACGGCACAAACACATGCTGTTTCTCGCCTTTCCAGGGCACCTTTCTGGTGAATCGGGGAGCCAGCCGCGATATGCTGCGCTCCGGTATACCACTGCCCCAAGGTGGAGCGGCCATCGTGAATGTAGCCAGTATCACGGCCAACAGTGGCTGGTACCACAACTGTGCGTATGCCGCTTCCAAGGCCGGGGTCGTGGCTCTCACCAAGTCCGCTGCGCAAGAATTAGCGGCTCACGGTATTCGCTGCAACGCCGTGCTGCCCGCCATGACAGACACGCCCATGTCAGCCAGCGCTGGCGAAAGCCACAAAGCCATGGCCGTTGCTAGGATACCACTCAAGAGGGTCGCTCAGCCGTGGGAGGTAGCAGAGGCTGTCAAATTCCTTTGTTCACCGACTGCTAGTTCCTTTATTACGGGAACAACACTCGAGGTCACTGGAGGTTTCGGCATGTGATTACACTTGGTCGTGCCACATTGAGCGTGCGCTCAGGCCAAATTCACGTGTCTGTTTTGTTCCCCTATCTTTCCCTGTTTTCTCTGTTACGCGCTTGTCTGTATTGAATTTCCGCGAACGTTTGTTCTATCTTCAGCATGAAGAAGACGCAGACGTGGCTGTAATCATGTATATGAATAAAGCAAGAGTGCTAACGTACTGTTCAGTTCAGCTCCTCTGCTGCTGCCCAAATGCAAAAGGGTGGCTGCTTGGGCTGGTTGGTGAAACATTGTTTAAACAAGGAAAAAAACATTTTAGTGCGCAATTCGCAGGAAGGAAAAGGAAGGAAAAAGGAGGAAGGCAGGCAGGAAGGAAGGAAGGAAGGAAGGAAGGAAGGAAGGAAGAAAGGAAGAAAGAAAGAAAGAAAGAAAGAAAGAAAGAAAGGAAGGAAGGAAGGAAGGCAGGAAGAAAGAAAGAAAGAGGAGAAAGGAAGAAAGAAAGAAAGGAAGGAAGGAAGGAAGGAAGGAAGGAAGGAAGGAAGGAAGGAAGGCAGGCAGGAAGAGGAAGCGACAGGGCAGAGTGCACACTAACAACCTAGTTTATTGCTCAGATAGTGGGAATATAAGTACAGACGGAATGGGGGGAAAGTAGGGGGTGAAATAACTGCGTAAGCACATGTGCAAGAACAGACATCCTCTCAAGAGATACCGATACTCATTATATAAGAAGCTAATTCAATGTGCACTCACTCATTTATTTTCCCCTGCCTCGCGAATAAAAAGGCCTCGTGAATTGCACATGCTCTTTGGCCACAACTTGGCAATCTTCAAAACCAGGGGTGTACTTGTACTTGGAACACTCACTTGCCAGGTGGCTGCCTGGAGACCCGCGCATCAGCAGTCGCTAATACATCGCCCTGATGTAACAGCTGTCACACGACCATGAAATGCGGTAGACAACTCCCATGGTGCAGTCTACATATTTTTTTTAATGTTTCTTCTTACAGTAGGGTTACCGGATAAATTGGAGGAGATTTGCGGGCTTTGTCACAGTCTATACGCCGACGACATCACCATGTGGGTAACGCAGGGATGCGACGGCCAAGTGTAACAAACTCTACAGAGAGCCATCGACACGGTTCAAGTTTCTTAGAGGGCACGGGCCTTACCTGCTGCGCTGAGAAATCGGAGCTACTAGTCTACAAACCTACGTGCCGAGGTCGAAAACCCAAAATGGCGAACACAACGGAAGGAACGCGGAGGGAGAGATATGGCTGACGACCTCGGAAGGCCATGCCATTCCCAAAGTAGAGACAACGGTAGAGAGCATAGGAGTTTTAGGCTTGCATCTTGCAGCCAACTGGCACAACGGCGAAAATATTCGGAGGTTGGAAAACGCGGTAGATCAGACTGTCAGACTGCTAAAACGCATTACAGACACAGCGGTGTGTAAGAAGGCACGACAATTAGGCTCGTGCAAGCCTTCGTCCTCAGTAAAATCATGTACGTTGCCTCTTACTTAAAGTGGCAGGTCGCCGAGAAAGCGAAATTAGAACGCTTAATCAGGAAAGTGTATAAGGGAGCCTTAGGGTTACCGAGGAACACAAGCACGGAAAAATTGTTAGAACTAGGGTTGCACAACACGCTCGACGAATTAATAGAAGCGCACGGCATAGCTCAATACGAAAGACTTTCAAGGACGAAAACGGGTAGGTACTAGGTGTATCCTCGAAAAACTAGGCATAATTTATCACACGCAGCACGGAAAAAAGGCAGACGTACCCACGGCTGTGAGAGACAGAACAGTAGTTCCACCGTTACTCAAAAACATGCACCCAGAACATCCCGCCCGTAGAAGAAACGAGGGCGCAGGACCTGCAGAGGAAATTCGGCAACTGCAAAGAAGCGGTCTTCGTGGACGTGGCCCGATACGCGCGCAAGCGCGCTACGTGGCCGCGGCAGTCGATGGCGAAGGCGCAAGACGAGCGCTATGGTGCAAACCCCACACGCCGAGACAGCCGAGGAGGTGGCCATCGCCCTCGCGGTGGCCACCACCAAGGCCGAAATAATCATCAAGGACTCGCAAACGGCGATATTTAACTGTGCTAACGGCCGGGTCTCCCGAGAGGCGCTGCGAATACTAAGGAATAACGAGGGCAAAATCCGAAACAAAACATTAGTGTGGTTTAGCTTTGGTTAACCCTGGTTGATAGCGAAAGCTTCACTGCCCTGGCTAGGCCCATTGTCGAACTGTGGCCGATGTGTGGTTTCGCAATGATATACAGACATGTTTGCAATGAACACAGTGTTTATTCATCATTTTTTATGCCTATGAAGACACCGGTGATCAGTAAAGTAGTGGGACTTGGTTGCAACTCGCAGCCGGGGCCCACTTTACTCGGGCAACGGCGGCAATTCAGCGCTCCGTAAAGGCCTAAAAAATGTCGCAGTTTCACCCGAAAGGCGAAGCATCAATCGCGATAGCAAATTAGTAGAGAGCTATACGGAGCAAGGATAGTAGTTTTATCAGCTATATAACCTTGTACATGCAGCAGCACCAGCAACGCGCAGAACTGTTGTCTCCTTCTTATAATTCTTTCTGGGGTTTTACGTGCCAAAACCAGTTCTGATTATGAGGCACGCCGTAGTGGAGGATTCCGGATTCATTTTGATCTCTAGGGGTTCTTTAACGTGCACTACAACGCAAGTTGTCGACACCGTCTGCGTTTTGCCCGCGTTCGCACCGAACGCGCGCGGCGTTGGTGACTGTTGCCGGTACCTCTGTAGGCGGTTCGGAGGTTTTCGACGAGATCACAATGGGACACTCGTAGAGTAGCGTCGGAAATCTTTACTACCTTCTCGCCTCGCAACGTTTTTATATAAATACGCATTTGGTGCCGCAGTTAAACGTCGCCTCCCCTCCCTCCGTCCCTCTCGTCCCCCCACGGCCTTTCACGTGACGGAAAAAGTCGCGTTTACTCTCTATATATGGTGATTGTAATGGAGGAAACAGACGCTTAATTCTGCAGCCTTCCAGGGAGCACGGCGAAGAACGCGCGCTTGCTCTCCGACGTGCGTTCGCTCCCCGTGAAAGCGCGCGTCCTTCATCGCCGTTGACGTCATACGGAACCTCACGGCGACGGCGACGGCAGAAATCCGCTTTGGAGTGCCCATATAATTGCTATCGCAATAATATAGTCCGACGTAGCGTGAACGCGCGCACACGTTATGCCATGTTGGCGAGAACAGCGGCTATAGTTCGACGGATGGTTCGACGTACTGGCGCCGCCAACGTAACCGGACGCGAGCCAATGCCCTCCGACGCGCCCGGCGTCTGATGACGTGTGTAAGTGTTTGTGTGATAACACACACACACACACACACACACACACACACACACACACACACACACACACACACACACACACACACACACACACACACACACACACACACACACACACACACACACACACACACACACACACACACACACACACACACACACACACACACACACACACACACACACACACACACACACACACACACACACACACACACACACACACACACACACACACACACACACACACACACACACACACACACACACACACACACACACACACACACACACACACACACACACACACACACACACCGATAACGTCGGACTATAAACGCGTCTTAATGCTCTCTTGCTGTTTGATCTCTAGCTCTCAAGGTGAAAACTGTTGAGTCGCCGACGGCTGCCCGAGGTAACGTAATGAAGCTTTCGCTTCAAAACGACACGTTCGTCATATCGACGCTCGCACACACACACGCACCGCACTAGCCGGCAACGAGGCGGCACACGCGACGGCTCGAGAGCTCACGAACCAAGCCGTTGCGGAAGCCGACGATGCCTTGAATGATGCCACATGTGTGGAATCGTGAGTTAGGGGGGGGGGGGGGGGGGAGACGTATGACTAGCTGTCTAGCTATAATGAAATGACGCAGCACTACAAGCTTGGTAGACGAAAATAGTCACCACCACACAACAAATTAACTAAGAAGCAGGCAGTTGCGTGGAGACAACTGCAACACACGCACCCAAATCCAGTGATCTTTCGTCTGTGTTACCCATATCTTTATTCGACGGATAAATGTAGGGCGTGCGATGCCAGGGCAACCCTGGGACACATGCTATGAGAATGCTCGAGTTTAGACGACAGAAACCACGAGGAGGCAGTCTCGTACCGCAGGGTGCGCTGGGAGGCGGCTCTGCTCAGCTCCGCATTAGAAGACCAAATCTGAGCCGTCCAGCGAACCAAGGAAGCCGCCCGAGCCCAAGGGTTCACGGTCGAAGCCTAGGCCGGGGCTGAGGCCCGCCCCGAATCAACTTTGCCGGACTTTCAATAAAGTTGTCCAATCAATCGATTCTTCTTACAGTCATCTGAGCAATAAACTTGCTTGTTAATGTGCGCTCTGTCCCGTCGCTTTCTTTCCTTACTATGAATTGCACAATAATTTTTTTCTTTGTTTGAATAATGCTCAATTGCAGCGACATAAACTGTCACATGAATTAAAAATGGTTTAACTTAATCCAAACTGAATCAGTCAGTCAGCATCTGTCGGAATGTCCTATGCCATGTATTTTCTGTTTCTCGAAATGGTAATTTATTTGTTCATAATAAACATTGTCGGAACTGATACAGCCTCCATATTTTGTTAGTAGAGTTGGTACTGGTTCATTAATAGAAAGAGCATGAAAAACTGGGACATTGCCAGATAAGTTCCAGAGGAAAAGAGCGCATTGTTTGTACATATAAACAAAATTAAAAGATGAGATCTTCGAAAACATGATGTTTTAAGCTGCCCTGAGTCTCGCGATTAGTATCAGGAAGACCTAGAACGACTGAATTACGGCTTCTGTTTGTCTTCGAATTCATATAATTTGTTTTATAACACAATGATCACTTTCGTTAAACAAGTAACTTCAGATTTCAATTGGCTGATTGTTATCTCTATGCTGCGCTACGGTTTGCGGTGTATGGTTCAGTTCAGTGGTACGGGCGCTTATCAATTTTTTAAACGCTGAGTGCGACCCAGATAGGTTATCAATGGATATTTGCAAAGTTGTGTGTATGTCATAAAAAATACGATTAATTTCGTCATTAGAAGGCCCGGCCGGGGATCTGTTCAACATCTCCAGCAAGCCGTAGCAAAAACAAACCCCACGCTTAATAAAGCAATAAATTAAAGTGTTCAGAGCACGGCAGGATCACTCATACATCTACCTTCACTACAAAAGCATTGGCAGGAATAATACCTACGAACCTGTAGAACGAACAAGAGGCGCTTCATGGCTGCATCTGCTGTGGTCCTGCCGTGCCCACTGAGGTAGTGCTCTAGATGTCCGGATATATGCACGGTTGGTGCTTGGCACTGATGGCCTGGGCTGATGGCCGTGGCTGATGAACGGATTTCGTCACCAAGCGGTGGTCGATATCGGCAGTCACATGGTCGGCGAAAAGACTGTGGTCATCAGAGCTGCACGATGAATTGGCCAGTGGTGCGCACTCTACTGAAGTAGACAGCGTCACCTGTACACCAAAAACGATGATGGTGATTAATGGACTTCATTGGCGCAAGGGCCGGATGCGGTTGAAGAGCACCAAGACCAAGCAAAAGACAGTTCATAAGTGCATCTGCTGTGGTCCCGCCTCCAAAATTAAATTTAGCCAAATGAGGGGAACATTATGGTCAATGTGCATGCGAAGTTATGAGTGTAGATGTGCTTCTGTAAAAAAATTGCTTCCGAAGGTGCGCGAAATCGTTACAAGCGGGTAACGTTTTAAACGGAGGGATCAACGGCTTAGTCACATGCGCGCAAAGATTACAAGTGTATGATCTAATTGCAGGCAACTGAAATTCTTAATGAAACTGCTAGGAAGAAACAGCTTCGGTGAGAGAATTGGGTTGTGATTTTGTACGGTCGCACAAGTTTGAACTTTTTTCTTCTATCTTCTTAGGGGATGAAAGGTTACTTTTAAATTTTCCACTTTTGCTGCTTTCACTACAGCTTCCTTATTTTCCAACATTCGCGGATGGCCTGTTTACCATGGTGTTCCCTGAGCGCTTCGCGGCTGTCACAGTTGTCCCGGACGACAGCTGATAATGAAGCGAAGCGCTTGCGCATACATATAGAGTACTGGCTCTACTCATTTCATTTTACCTGCACACGTAATCTTATTCCTCTCAGCACCTGTGACCGAGTTCGTATATGCGCATGAAGTGACAGTTTCCGTTCTAACTCCAAAGCCACACATGGAGTCCTTGCTGAGGTAATCTGACGAGAAGCTGGTGGACGGACGAGTTGCACTTCGTGCCCACCTTATATTTACAGGTCACGACTGCGGCAGCGGACACGTCTTTGGTGAGCTCTGGTGACCGGGTGTGCAGGCGACATCGCTGCAGCGGTCTGCCGTACCCTGACTGCCGAAGGTGCCACTGTGGTGGTTGCCGATAAGCAGCTAGAGGTGGATTCGCGACCCTTCTCTGGCGTAATGACGACGGTCAGAAGTTCACAGTTACAGTATTTCTCGCAGGAAGGTCCCAGTTTCGTAAGGAAGAAATCGATCAAGTAAAGTGAAAAGAATCGCAAACTACAACCCATTGCGTGCCCCAGAGAGTGTGACAGAAATGTTAACAATCAACCTAAGCTTGACGATTTCATTTTCACATTGCTCATGAAGGATGTCTTGCAGTGTACTGCAAGATGTGGGTGCAAGAAAAGTTACTTCCGCCTTCTGAGAAATGGTTGACGCTTTTCGATGCGTTAGCAATTTTAGGGTACTTCCCACAGTTTCCGGGGGCTATGTTTGTATCTATTGAAAGACGGAAGACGACCAGGACAGGCAGCACTGGCAGACCCGTTTATTCCACCGGCACGGCCGAGGCTCAAACACGAAGAAGAAGAGAAACAGGGATGATGATGGCTATATACAAATGAGAACGATGAAGTACGTGAAATGTGCTTACACTAATTTCCCCCCCTCGTGGAAGCGGCCAACCTGGCCGCAATCTAAAGATCGGCTGAACGGGGAATAAAGTGCTTCATGCGGGAGACGTGAACAATTTCTGCACTACGACGACGGCGGTCCTCGACGGATTGAAGCGGAGTGACGAGATAGTTCACTGCGGAAGTTTGTTGTAGGACTGTGTAGGGCCCAATGTACCGGTGAAGGAATTTCTCGCAAAGTCCAGGGGTTCGAACCGGCGTCCATAGGAGGACTTGGTCTCCAGGATGGAAGGCGATGTCGCGGCGTTTACTGTCGCAGCGACGTTTTCTTTCTTCTTGGGTAGCGGCGGTGTTGCGACGAGCAATTTCACGGCAATGCGCGAGTCGAGCTGCAAACTCTTCTGGGAGGGAGGTGTTAGGCGAGGCAGGAGAGAAAAAGAATTCGGAGTCGAAGACGGAGGAGGCAGATCGTCCATACACCAGGAAGAAAGGGCTGTAACCGGTAGTTCGTTGTGTCGCAGTATTATAAGCGAATGTAACACAGGGAAGGATGTTGTCCCAGTTTGTGTGGTCAGGACGTAAGTACATAGAAATCATGTCAGAGAGCGTTCGGTGGAAGCGTTCAGTAAGGCCGTTGGTTTGCGGGTGATATGTAGAAGTGGTTTTATGCTTCGTATTAGTCTGCCGCAAGACTTCTTCGAGGACGTGGGACATGAAGGCTTTGCCATGATCGGACAAAAGAACGCGAGGAGCACCATGGCGCAAGACTATGGATTGCAGGAAAAAGTCAGCAACCTCAGAAGCAGCACCAGATCGAAGAGGCGCAGTCTCGGCGTATCTTGTTAAGTGGTCTATCGCTGTGACGATCCAGCGGTGACCGGAGGGCGTCAACGGCAAGGGACCGTATAAGTCAATTCCAACGCACTCGAAAGGTTCGGTCGGACATGGCAGAGGCTGAAGGAAACCGGCAGGCGGGGATGTGGAGCGTTTGCGGTGCTGACACAACGCACATGAGGCAACGTATTTGGCTACCGTTGTGGACAATCCAGGCCAGAAGCAGCGGGTCTTGATGCGGACGTAGGTCTTGAGGAAGCCTAAGTGGCCGGCGGCAACGTCATCATGAAATGCTTCTAAAACTCGAAAACGAAGGCAGCGAGGTATGACTGGGACCCACTTGTTACCCGTAGGATGATAAATATAACGATGAAGCACCCCATCTTGAAGGCGAAATTGCTGAAGCTGGCGTCGCAAGCGGCTGTTGGGTGGTTTAGTTAGGCCGCGAAGGCGATCAATGAGAGTTCGACAGTAGGAGTCTGCGTGCTGAAGGGAAGCTAAATCGGAGCGTGAAGAAAGCTGAGCTTGATCCAGTGACATTAGCGTGAGCTGGTGGGCGGCAGGCGTAGCGTCAGAGTGACGTGGTAGAGACGGGGAGTGCGCACGATCGATAGAAGGTGAAAGCGGGCATCGAGACAGTGCGTCTGCATCATGATGACATTTGCCAGACCGGTACGTTATCGTGAAATCATATTCTTGTAAGCGCAGTATCCAGCGTCCCAGGCGTCCTGACATGTTCTTCATAGATGACAGCCAACACAGATCATGATGGTCGGTTACGATGGTGAAGTGGCGACCATAGAGATACGGGCGAAACTTCTGAATGGACCAAACAATAGCCAGGCATTCCTGCTCTGTGATCGTGTAGTTCCGTTCAGATGGCGAGAGGGTCCGGCTAGCATACGCCACAACCTGCTCTTTAGACGCGGGACCCCGTTGTAGGAGCACTGCTCCGATGCCTTGCGCACTTGCGTCAGTGTGGAGTATAGTGGGTGCCCTCTCATCAAAATGGTGAAGCACCGGTCCGGAAGTGAGATGTTTCTTAAGGGCTTGAAATGCCGACTCACAGTCTTCGGACCATGTGAAAGAGGCGCCGGTGACCAGGAGCTTATGTAGAGGAGCTGCTATTGTAGCAAAATTGCGTATAAAACGGCGAAAGTAAGACGCCAGGCCGAGAAAGCTGCGCAATGTTTTTTGATTTGATGGGCAAGGGAATTGAAGCACAGCAGCAATCTTCTCAGGGTCAGGTTGGACGCCGTCTTTTGAAACGACGTGACCCAGCACTTTGATGCTTCTGCTGGCGAATGTGCACTTTTTAGTATTAATCTGGAGACCAGCATCTGAAAGGCATTGGAGGACTTCGTCTAATCTCTGTAGGTGTTGGCTGAAGCTTGAAGAAAAAACAACGATGTCATCCAGATAACAGAGGCAGGTCTTCCACTTAAGGCCACGAAGAACAGTGTCGATCATACGCTCAAACGTGGCTGGAGCGTTGCACAGGCCAAATGGCATTACATTAAATTCATAAAGTCCGTCCGGCGTGGCGAAAGCGGTTTTCTCTTTGTCAGCCTCGTTCATGGGAATTTGCCAATATCCCGACCGCAGATCAAGGCTGGAAAAATATTCCGCTCCTTGTAGTGTATCTAAGGCGTCGTCAATTCGAGGCATGGGATACACATCCTTGCGTGTAATCTTATTGAGCGCTCGATAATCAACGCAAAAGCGAACGGAACCATCCTTTTTCTTCACCAGAACGACAGGAGACGCCCAGGAACTGGATGAAGGTCGTATAATATTTCGTGCTAGCATGTCATCAACTTGGTCTTCAATGATCTTCCGTTCCGACTGCGAAACTCGATATGGGCGACGGCGTATAATTGCAGAACCGTCGGTTTCGATGCGGTGTGCAGCTACGGAAGTCTGGCCCAATGCGGTGGCACAGCTATCAAAGCAGGATTTGTGCTTAGCCAAAAGGGCGAGTAACGCATCCGACTGGGCAGCGGTTAGGTCAGAACCAATTAGGGCTCGGAGAGAAGAAGAATCCAAACCTGAGGTTGGTACTGGTGACGAAGAAGGGGAAAGCGCTGCGACAGAGATCAGTGGCGGGTCGGTGAAGGTTGCCACGGTCATCCCTTTGGGCAACAGCACAGGATCTGGGGTGGTGTTGCAGGCGTACAGGAGAGCTCGGCCACATGAAAACCGGACGAGACAAGGGGCGACTAGAATTCCTCGTGAAGTGCAGCGTGAAGAGGGGGTAACCAGTGCGTCTCCATCGGTTAGCTGGCCGGATGTGACAGCTACAATGTGTTCGTGACCAGGGTGCAGGACGTAATCTGCAGCGACAGCCAAGTTCAAGATGGAGGGTGACGACTCCAAAATAGGTGCATCCGTGGTATCTGTGATGTGGACGACTTTCTCCCTACATGATATGACAGCGGAGGCAGAATGCAGAAAGTCCCAACCGAGAATAAGTTCATGGATGCACGCGGGTAGCACAATCATCTCAATGTGGTGACGAATGCCGTCGATCAAAACACGAGCCGTACATTGTCCGTCGGGGTGAATGGGTACGTTATTAGCGCCGCGTAAAACGGGTCCAAGATAAGGCGTTCTGACTTTACGGAGCCGTGAGCACAAATCACTACGCAGAACGGAAACAGCGGCACCAGTATCGACGAGAGCTTGCACAGGAACACCTTCGAGAGTTACAGATAGCATATTGGCCGGGCGACAAGGAGGTCTTTCCGAAGTTCGACAGGACGCAGTTTTCCCTCCAAAAACTGCAATCCTTAGTTTTCCGAGTGTTGGTCAGCAAGGCGGGAGATGGGGCGAAGCGGTGATGCAGAGCGGCGGTAGGGAGAAGGAGAATGTCGTCTAGCCGAACGGGAGCCCTGAGGCAGACGTGGAGACGCTGGAGGAGATGGAGAACGACGCTGCGTAAAAGCGGACGGGCCTGGGTAGTAAGCATTGTGTCGGCGGTTCTCGTCTCGCTCGAAATCGGCATAGCCTCGGCTGACATCCAGCTGGCGGCGACGGCAGTAACGCGATATGTGGCCCCGTATACCGCAGTAAAAGCAGACCGGACGAGGTGGACGCCACGGAGTATACGAAGGTGCAGCAGGTGCTCGGGCGCCCATAGAGGCCAAATGGCCGCAGGTGAGGTCAGGAGGCCCAGGAGGGACAGTAGCAGGTGGCATTGCAGCGACTTCCGCGTATGTGGGCATCGGGAACGCTGCTGGGGCAACAGACGTTGTCGGTGTCGTCATGGCTGCCAACTCCTCCTTCACAAGGTTGCGCAAGTCGAACGTCGGCGATGGGGCGGGAACAACAGTGGATCGCCGCTGTTGCTGCTCCTGAAGTTCTTCGCGAATAATAGAGCGGATAAGAGTACGTAAATCAGAATGAGGTGGCATGGGAAGGTCGCTGTCACGGTGAAGACGGAGGGCCTGAAGCTCGTCCAAGCGCTGGCACGTCGATGTAATATCTTGAACCGAGGTAGGATTTTGGACAGCTAAGGCGTTGAATGCGATGGAACCAATGCCTTTAAGAATATGGCGAATGCGTTCGGCTTCCGTCATTCCAACGTTGGCGCGGCGGCATAGAGCCAGGACATCTTCGATGTACGATGTATATGACTCTTGCGGAAGTTGAACACGCGCAGCGAGCTTCTGTTTGGCGACTTCTGAACGGCCAGATGAAGACGCGAAAATTTGCCGCAAGCTGGTAGTAAACGCTGACCAGTCGGTGAAGTCAGTTTCGTGGTTAAAATACCACGTCTTCGCAACGTGGGTCAGATAGAACGCGACGGTAGTCAACTTCTGTCTATCGGTCCACCTATTGGCCGAACTCACGCGGTTGTAGTTGTCGAGCCAGTCGTCGACGTCTTCCCCGCGGAGACCCGCAAAGACTGGTGGATCACGATGAGGGGTGGTAATGGTGCACGATGTCAGTGCAGCCGATGTCGTAGGAGCAGGAGCGTCAGGGGTAGCGATAGTGCCGGCGGCCGACGCAGGGGTGGTCATAGCTGTGGGGGTGGCCGGGCGCAGGCGGCGACCGGAACGTAGCTCCAGGTAGGGCAGGAACGCAGGAGGACGTCGGGATCTTGACGCGCCTCCACCACTTTGAAAGACGGAAGACGACCAGGACAGGCAGCACTGGCAGACCCGTTTATTCCACCGGCACGGCCGAGGCTCAAACACGAAGAAGAAGAGAAACAGGGATGATGATGGCTATATACAAATGAGAACGATGAAGTACGTGAAATGTGCTTACACTATGTATATATGTTTGTATCTAACCATTTTCCCGGCTACCTCGGTCACTGGCTAGTCCGTGGTCGAATTTTTAGCGCACTGGGCTGCATTGCTGAGGTAACAAGGATCAACTTGGGTGACTGAGTATGTGCCACTGTGTACACACGTGCCACCTTTTCAACAAAGCTTTTTTTTTCCTCGCCGACATGGGTCACTGTCGATGCGGGACTGGGTGGGCACCGCTGTTCGAAGAAACTATTCAACGCCAACTTGATTCACGGGGTTTCTGTCACTGAGTGGGCGGTAAGCGAGGGAACAATAATCAGCGTTCGCAGCCACCGGCGCGCCACGCTTCTCGTCTCGGGGGCCACGCACGAACTTCTCGGCCGCGACACTAGATGGAGCAGCATGTCCCGAAAGAAGCACTAGAAAGGAGCCCGGTTGTCGCATGACGCGTTTCTCAGCGTTCGCAGGCACCGGTGCGCCATGCATTTCGGGTGCTACTCCAGGCTCAGCGGCGGTGGCGCTAAATGGCGCCGAGTGCTCTTGGGGAAGCGCGAAAGAGGAGTTCCGCTGCAGTACACGCTTCTTGCGTAACTCGCTTCGACGGTGTCAATACGTTGTGTGGTTATATTAATTCAACGCTAACGCATTACCATCGACAGTGATCGAGAGATGGGTTCTGGCGATTTATTTTCCTTTACGTCCCTGTCAGCTATATCTGCCTTTTAATAACAGCACAGTAACCGCTTTGATATACATTAGCAAAAACTGCAGGTAACAACGTAGAATCCTGTGCAAATAGGTTGTTGCTCTGGCAACAAGACGAGGGCGCACTTACTCATCCACAACATTCTTATAATTCTATAAAACGATTCATCTGGAGGATGCGACTCGCAAATAGGACAATTCAACGGACGGGTTTGTCGCTGTTACTGCTTCGTAGTGCAGTCTTCTTCTGTTTCCGTTTTATATTTCATCGCAATTATAGAGCACCTTTAGAGTGAGTGCGCTGCCGGAACAACAGTTGACAACGGAGTCATACGGATCTGAAATATTCGAGTGTATATATCACACGATCATGTACGGACTGTTTCACGTGACATCGTGACCGCAACAGCAACCACTTATTTATCTTTGCGTCCCAATGCAGTCCTTTCTTCCACGTGCGTTACAGGTAATTCCTGCTGCGCAGGCGTTGCCGAGCAACCCCCCCCTTGCATGTGGACGTCGGAGAATACCGTGGAGCAGCTCTTCAACAGCATCAGGAGTGCATTCTCGTAGTCGCTTGGCATTGTTGTCCACTGTGCCGAAATAATGCGCGTGGCGTTGCTTTCCGAGGGCACAGATGAGCTATTCGATGACGTCCTGACGGTCAACCTGGAGGTAGGATATCGCTTACCAAAGCTAACGTGAAGCACGATCCCTCCACAGCGAGAGCTCGCGTGCCATAAATGGTACCCTGGAAATGACTTCCAAGTTTCGCGATTCCAGTTTAAAAGCGCGCTTTGGGAATATGCACATTGTCGAGCCTAAATAGAGGGCGTATACTCTTAATTTCCCATAAACAAAATTCGCAAAATGCGGTTATTGATAAAGGGCTTGCTTGCTCACTCCTTACGTCATAACGCCCAACCACTGCAGAGGTCTGGCGAAATAATAAGCTTGGGAGCAATCGGAAGCAGGAAGATACAATTTGAACGAGAAAGCAAAGCAGTGTAGGGTACCCGTCAGAGCGCGCCGTAATATTTTATGGCGCAGGGTTCCGACGGCTGGCCTTGGTTATTGCCGGGCACCTCCCTGGTAAATCGGGCAGCTAGCCGTGACATGTTGCGGTATGGCAAATCACCACCCGAAGGGGGAACGGCCATCGTGAACGTATCCAGTATTTGGGCCAAGTGCGGCTACTGGAGCATGTCGCGTACGCCGCATCTAACGCCGCCCTCGTGGCCCTCGCCGAGTCGGCGGCGCAGGAGCCGGCGAATCGTGGAATCCGCTGCAACGCGGTTCTGCCAGAAATAAATGTATGGTTGGGTTGGTTGTTGGCAGTGTGGTTTTTCATACTGAGGAAAGACGCAAGGATGTAGCTTCATCGAACATACCGCTACAGAGTGCCGCCCAGCCGCGGGAGATAGCTGAAGCCATCAAGTTCCTGTGCTCGCCGACAGCGAGCTCCTACATCACGCTATAGCTGCTCTCGAGCTCACGGGAGGATTCAGCATGTGACGTTTACTTTATTTGGCAGCGGTGGGGCGATAAAGTGACACCGCGGGTGAATCGAAAAATACGCGTGCGGGGAGCACGCATATTTTTCGGAGTTGATTTCATGCATGTTCAGCTTTTACAAGACCGGCCCCATTGACATGACGATAAGGTTCACGTTTAGGTCATTGTGGTCTTGCGTATTAAACCTGGGTGGCAGAACAACAGCTTAACGTGGGCGCTGTTATATATATATATATATATATATATATATAAAACCAGACTGAAACTTGCAGATTCAGAAGTTTCCTCAATAAATCATAACAAATCTTAATCAATAACAAAGACTAATGGAGTTGAAATTACTGTTGTTGGTGCCTCAAAACATGGCTCGTGCTACGAGGGGGATCGGTCCCACACCTTCATATCCTGTTAACGGAGTGCGTTTTTCTTTTGCATACTTTCAAAGAGCTTCAAGACATTGCGAAGCCTTTACAGAATTTAATATTTTACACAGCTTTGAGAAAGCCTTAAAAAAAATTAAGGTGACTGTTTTTCAAAGCGCGGAATTTCTTTATCACCAACGTTCCATGAAACGTGAAAATTTGAACGTTTTCAATGTGAATAAAGAATCTACGTTTAAGTTGAGCATAATTTTTAGATACATGTACCAATAAAAACATTAAAATGACGAAAATTTCACGCTGCACTAGTTAAGGATTGGCTTGGTGGTTGTGAGAAATGGCGGTGGTCGAGCCTCGCGTTCCCTCCATTTTTTTTTTTTTTTTGGGGGGGGGGGGGGGGCTTCTGCTGCTTCCCGCACCTGCATAGGGGTGACTAGGGCCAGAGCCATTCCTCAGAAATAAAGTTCTCTCTTCTTGCTGCCTTGCATAACGAAAAGGTCCACAATGGGCGTATAGACCCACGCAACAACTGTAGTTGTTTCTTCTCGTTAATGGCGGAGCTCCTTTTAAAAGCTAAACTGCGTTTGCGCAAACGCCAGTGGTTTCGCATGTCACATATATATATATATATATATATATATATATATATATATATATATACACGACATAAAATCTGTACATCTAAGTCTGCTGGCAGGTGCTTCGGAAGCACACAGGCCTCTTATTAATAGAATATCGGATGCTATTCAACAAGTTCTTTGATTTAGTGGAGTTGATTTTATTTAATTAGGTCATTCGTCATGTGTCATTGTGACTCACAGGGTGTGCAATGATTAAACGTATTTAGATATCTCTCGGACTCGCGAAAAGAGTATGCATCGCAAGCAGTTGTATAGATCGAATAAACTGCTTCACATAAGCCCCGCTAAACATAGATGCCAACATGTGTCGGGATCTGCATAGTTTAACCATTGTAACTGACTACAGCGAGGGAGCCCTTCCTTCACTATAGCCATAACACAATATTGACGGGGCAAGAACGGCCGATGCCGAACCTGTGTAAAAGCGACCCGTTCCGTCTGGTTTCGTGGTGACGCGGGAAAGCGTCTGGCTTTTGATTGTGGGGGCTCCTGGGTTCGAATCGGGTAGCGGGATTGTTTTGTTTTGCCCCATTATTATTTTTTTCTCGTTTGACTTCTGACGCACTTATTTTCTCTTATGCTTCACCACCACGCCTGACACGGAGGGCTCCTGCCAACGGGAGCAAAGCGAGCCCCGTAGCCTAGCTTAGGGAGAGGGGTGTGGCGGCCTAAGGTTCATGCCGGGCCGCAAATGCATAATGACACGCTGTTACGTTGTTACTGTGCGCCCCAGTAAGACCTCCCCCCCCCCCCTCCCCTCATCCACTGACCAGTAACATTGTGCATATAACATGCGTTGGAATAAAAAAAAAAGGGGGGGGGGGGGGCTCAATTTCCCAACAATACGGTGAGTGGTATAGACTATCTTGAAGGGCCCCCTCACCATAGCGAGTGCCTTAACCATTTCATTTTCGTAGCTCCATACAAGCTGCTGTAAACTGTACAATGAAAACATTTCATGTTGGTACCGCAAGAGATTCGGAGAATAAGGTTTTGGTATCACAAAACATTTTCCTCGCGCTTCTTAAGCTTATCGCTCCATAGGTTATATTTCGTGCATGAACGTATATTTCTACGTAAACACGCCACGCCATGTCTTGTCCGTGTAAATAAAATCGATCACGGGTATTAGCAAGTACTCAATATTTAAGTCGTGCTCATGCGCATTTATTCCAGCCTTAAAGCGCCGCTTCAACTTCTCTTCGCTGAGGGTCAAATAATTCACATTAGTCCCTTGGACCGCGCGGAGACCAGTTTTCCGCCACCGATTTCCCGAGGCGGTGGCCGTCGCTCCATGTCGGGTGCGGTCGAGGCGGTCGCCGACATCTTGTTGTAGTGGAGCTCGGCGAAGCCCACCTCGATGAGCCGCTCGCGGTAAAGGACCCGGTACTTGGTCTCACTAGGACCCCAGTCGATCTCGGGGTAAGCTGCGCGGCGCCAGCTGAATCCACACTGCACCAGTTTGACCACGGCGATGATGACCAGTGGTGCGAGCCCCACCACCGCCAACGCCCAGCCGAACAAGTCGGCCCACACCGGAAGGAGGTAATCACCAACGCTGCTTCGCGGGAATTCGTACAGACTGTAGACCAGAAAGCTGCCCAGGGCCACCGGCGCGCAGTACTTGAATGCAACGAACACGAAGTAGCTGGGACAGCTACCCGTCATGAAGGTAACGTCGAAGCAGAAGCGGTTCATGCCGTATATCCAGGCCACGATGATGGCTTCGCCCAGGCAGGTGAACAGAACGATCAGGGCGCCCAAGTAGTTGTCCAGGATCGTTAGGACGTACAGGCCAGCCTGGGCGTTCGCAATGGACCAGCAGGTAAATATAGGCTAAGAACGGTTGTTGTTTGTAGGCTAATTTGCGCGCAGATATGTTAAGGCAAATGGATTTAATCCAGAAACCGGACAGCGCAGTTTTCTTTTTCACTTGAGTCAATTAAATTAATTTCTAAGCAAGCTAAAGTTAAGCGTTCTCCATTATGGTAGCATTGAGCTTCTTGCATAGAACCACGCCTAGGCACTTCATTGTCTACGGAGTCTGTTTTGCAAATTGTGAAGTGTCTAAGCAAAGCATCAAACTGGAGAGTGAAATGTAATAAATTAGTTCTACAAGCAATTATTTGTGACGAAACGGGCCCCCCTGCGTCATTTTGAACGTCTTCGAGCACTGAAAGACGAGAGACAAAACAAAACGGCTGCACACACGGGTGCGTAGGTAACACGCTTCAAATGACCCGAAACCGATTAGCCATTAGCCGATCGGAATGGTGGTTAGCTGGGCTTCTTGGTAAGGTGTACCACGGCCGCTCGATGAAAAACACACGGTGTTTTTCATCGAGCGGCCGTGGGTGTACATTGTGCAATGTGCATTTGTTTTAGTTTTCTATAGCTATATCTTTCGCGACTCAGCAATAAAGTTTAGTTGGAAGTCAGAGCTCGTGTCGTGTTTACCCTTAATCTTAGTCCGTTCTCGCACTATTTGCAATAGTAGCCCAAAAGCAAGCCCCACCTGCGTGGTGAGGGACAATCCGATGAGGAAGCAGAATGAGCAGTACATGAAGGCGGTCGCGCTGCGCTGCTTCGCGAAGACGGGGAATAGCTCTTGGATGGAATTGGTGAGGAACTCGCAGTTGCCCATCTGCGAGTCGATGCCCAGAAAGAAGAGCATGGCGAAGAACAGCACCGCCCACAGATTGGGAAACGGGATCAGGGACAGAGCCTCGGGGTAGGTGATGAACGCGAGGCCTGGCCCCGCGGCGACTACGTCCGCGATGGGGATGTCCAGCGTGTGCGCCATGTTTCCCAGGACCGAGAACACCACCAGCGAGGCGAACGCGCTGGTCAAAAAATCGACGAAGCAGATGAACAAGACGCTGGAAGACACGTCGTTGCGGAATGGCTGGTAGCCGCCGTACACCAGAAGACCACCCGTGCCAATGCTGAGCGAGTAGAAGGTCTGCTCAGTGGCCGCGCGCCACACGTCCGGACTCAACAGCGTGTCCCACTGCGGCACGAGGAGGTACCGCAAGCCGATGCTTGCTCCGGGCAGCGTGATGCCACGAATGAGCATGACCATCAGAATGACGTACGGGACCGTGGCGGTCACCAGGACCACCTTACCAACCACCTGCAATGATGGGCGAGAGAGAGAGCCTTAATACGGGGGAACGTACAGTGAACCTGACGTATTGGAGGCGCCGGTTCTCTAGAGGACCGCGGCATGGCATTGTTTCAGCGCTTATGGAAGGCTTGCACTGGCGTCATCTTGGCCGCCTTATTGGTGAACCATCACGGTGAGACGCTGCGTCCGTGACGTCACGTGCAAACTGTCTATCGTTTATGCAGATCTGCATGCACAGCAAAAGTGTGAACACGTGTACCACCGTCGGTGCCAGAGCGTGCCAGATCTTATTGGTTGGCGTTGCCCTTTCTGGGCCTTGCCTGACACAAGACTAGGCTCCGGCTCTAACTTTAAGGTCCTAGCGTCAACGTACGCGAGCCTAAGGCTGCTGCAACGAACCTTAACAAGTTTTGACACCATTTAGTACTGTGTGTACGTAAACACTCGCGCAATAATGAAATATGTGACGTAAAATTTAATTTCGACAAAAGAGAATGCGTTCGTCTTACGTGCATAGGAAAATTCCATGGAATCCTAGCGATCAGGATAACGCCTGAGCATTGGTCTAAAGGGATAGCGTGCCACAAAATACTGATTTTTGAAGAAGCTGGGCCTTTTGCGTGAAACGTTTTAGGGCACTTGACATATCTAACCTCCTAGCGCGCCCCGGCATTGCTAGCTCACAAGGTGCATGAATGACCATCTGTACCTGTAAACAATGGCTCAGAACAACCTAGACGACAATATACTTTATGATCTATAATTTTTTTTACATGTTCAACGCATGTGCTGCATTCCGACGGCCTCCTGCGCATGTGTGCTGCCGGGAAGAGCATCGCCTTAGGCCTGCCCAATGTCACGTGAACCACACCACTGACCTTTATTCCTTTGAATATGATGAGGAATATGATGACCCAGCAGATGGCGTAACAAATGACCAGATTGGGCTGCACGAAGCCGACCTTCTCGAAGGAAGACGACGCGTTGAGCACCACTCGGTTGTAGAACATGTCGACCGACGAGGCGTTGGCGTCCACGCAGCCGGCGAAGCGGCTGTTGTACTCGCTCTGCGACAGCAGCACACCGCTACCCTTGTAGGTGACCAACACGGGTGACTCGGCCTCTGTGTCATTGATGCCCGCGAGAACGATGCTCTTGCGGACGTTGCCGCACACGTGGGTCATCTTGCGGCGCGCGAAGCATCCCTCCAAGGGCACGCCCCACCATTCATAGCAGTCGGTCCACGGCAGCGGGCTCTTGAACGAGTGGTAGAAGTAGAGCACGGCGTACGTGATTATCATCTGGTAGTAGATCGTCGTCACGAAGGCACCCCACATCATGCCAAAAGCATTGCCCTGCGGCGCGCGAGAAGAAAAAATCCACAGGCCTGTGTAGCACACGCAGCACAGTCACAGCGTAAGCTGGTGGAGCGGCTCAAGAGTAGCTACAATTTGGGCACCACGCACAACAGGGTCCTTCGCGGAAGTCTGTTCGCCTCGTCTTGACGAGAACGATCTGAACTGTCCGCCCGGCGTCGACGACGAGCTGCGGCTTGTAATGCTCTCTGCACAGCAGTCTGCTGAGCCCGATCAAGCCTTACAACTGCAACTTACATGTCGGGCACGCTGCGTTTGCAGGCATCTCAACTAGATTGCGCCACCATACTGGCGGAGGCTGGGGATTGCGTTTTTTTTAATATTGTGTGCCTCGTCTGAATGGCATCTCATCGTCTGCGCCTGCGCACGGTGCGTTTGCAGGCACCTTAACTAGATGGCGCCACCATACTGGCAGAGGCGCGGATGGTCTGCGCCTGCTTTTAAGGGCATTTTGCTGGCGCCCGATAGCAAGCGCTTGCGTGGCTCAGTGGTAGAGTATCTGGCTCCCACGCAGTGGGCGAGGGTTGACACCGGCGGGAACCAGGTACTTTTTTCGCATTTCCAACGATAGTGGTTACGCTCGCCGGACGCCGTCAGCGGAGGAGGAGGCGGCGGACACCATCGCGAGCCGAAACGGCTATTGGAATGAGCCCATACCAGCTTACGCGGTAAAAAGGCAAATTGTGCAAAACGAAAACAAAAATATAGCAGATCTTTCGCGCTCTTGAAAGTGATATTATGCGAAGCATGGGTTTCCAGCATCGGATAATGGTCTGGAATGCCATTACCAGGTGGAGCAATATGCTTAAACGCTTAAAAGCGTCGATATGACACCAACGAACCTTTCATGCTCTGGTTAATTTACTGGCGTCTCGAGGCGATTGAAACACTTATTCACGTTCACAAACGCACGAACTAATCAAAACACTTCTATACGTATTTTACCCTAGTCACAGAAGAAATTTTGATCGTGATCAATCCCGATCGGAATAGAGTTTCTTAATAGCGATTGGCTCTCTGAGCTAGCTGCTGAAGGGAGCCAATCGTGATCGAGAAATTCGATCCCGATCAGATTCCACTGCGAACGCAAGTGTCGCGTGTGACCGGGCTTACTTCTCAACTCCTAAATGTACCCGCGACTACCGGCCTCGATCGTATGTGTGCTGGAGAAACGTTTGGCTTTGCGTTTCTATTTTTGATTTGTTAATGCCGCATGGAGGCAGCTGGTTTAGCGGTGCTTCATGACAACGGTGCATCAACGTCAAAGTATTGAACGGACAGAATTCGGTAGCACCGTCAGAGGACACGTCAGGCGGAGGACCTTCAAGACGAGCAAGAACAGCTGTGACCGTGTGAGTCGAGTAGACTGGGTCTATTGTTGCATGGTGTATTCAGGTCAGTTTCCATGCCGACTAGGACGCCCCAAGCGGCAATGTCAGTGCTGACTGTGCCAGCTCAGCGCTGCCCTAGAAATAGTGTCGTCAACGGAGCCCACTCCGACGACGCAACAAATATATCACCAACCGCATGCCGCTTGCACACCTCTTTGGGATTACTTTTATTGTTCCAGTAGCGCGCACCAGCCTCAGCTGCTGCGTCTATAACGAACACGTGCACAAATCTATACCGACAACACCATATAAGCCCCACACAATACGCGGACATCTGTCCATGGTGTGGAGAGCGGCCCACTCTCGCCCACATTACGCTGGGAGTGCAATTCGCAGCCCCGAAATATCAATTCCCCAAAATTAGGACAAGTACCCAGAAACAGGCAGTGGGAGACCTGGCTTGCTAGCACGGAACGGGAGAGCCAACTGGCTCTTCTCGACCAAGCCTGGCGAGCCGCTAAGGCCAGTGGAGCCCTGGACTGAGGGCCCCACCCACTCACCCTTCAATCCCCTTCGTGGAATAAACGTTTACTACTACTACTACTGTCTCTTAAGACACTGTCTCTACTGTCTTTTAAGAGACAGGAAGAGAGCGGTGTGGATCAGAGAACAAACGGGGATAGCCGATATTCTAGTTGATATTAAGCCGGGCAGGCCATGTAATGCGTAGGATGGATAACCGGTGGACCATTAGGGTTCCAGAATGGATACCAAGAGACGGGAAGCGCAGTCGAGGTTGGCAGAAAACCAGATGGGATGATGAAGTTAGGAAATTTGCAGGCGCAAGTTGGAATACGCTAGCGCAAGACAGGGGTAATTGGAGATCGCAGAGGCCTTCGTCCTGCAGTGGACATAAAATATAGGCTGATTATGATGATGATGACTACTACTACTACATATTTCGGTTCATAAAATTCTAAATGCGAAGCATTTCTTGACGAACCTTTGCTACTTTGACAGTGTCTATCTAGTCGCCTACGTCTTTGTGCTCTCATGGCAATTTCGTTAACTTGGTATGTACCAAAATTTGCATACTATGACAAGAGTATATGACGAACATAAATGATGTCATGACATTAATGCCATGACATGCGAGTCATGTAGGTCATGAAACAGCTGCCTACGTTCTGGTGCTCTCATGGTCGTTTCGTTAACTTGGTAGGTACCAACATTGGCATAGTATGACAGGAGTGTATGACGAACATGCGTGATAGGTCATGACATGCGTGTCATGTAGGTCATGACAATGACCCAGCAAAAAATATTGACACTAAATAACCACTGAAATTATTTCGGACGTGGGTACTAAATGAAGGAAACACTAAAGGATGGTGGTAGAAGTCATAGTCATGAGCATGACTCAGCAAAAATGACAATGACTCGGCGAAAAATGATTAACACTGAAAAACCCCTGGAATGGGTTCGGACGTTGGCACTAAGTGAAGGAAACACTAAAGAATGGTGGTAGACGTCAGTTATGAGCATGACTCAGCAAAAACTTCAATGACTCAGCGAAAAAGAATAACACTCAAAAGCCACTGAAATTGGTTCGGACGTGGGTTCTAAGTGAAGAAAACACTACAGGATGGTGGTAGAAGTCATAGTCATGAGCATGACTCAGCACAAATGACAATGACTCAGCGAAAAAAGATTAACATTCAAAACCAATGGCATGGGTTCGGATGTTGTTCTTTCAGGGGTTTTACGAGCCAAAACCAGTTCTGATTATGAGGCATGCCGTAGTGGAGGGCTCCGGATTAATTTTGACCACCTGGGGTTCTTTAACGTGCACTACAACGCAAACACATGGGCGTTTTTGCATTTCACCTCCATCGAAATGCGGCCGCCGCGGCCGGGATTCGATCCCGCGACCTCATGCTCAGTAGCGCAACGCCTTAGCTGACTGAGCCACCCCGGCGGGTATGGGTTTGAATGTGGTACTAAGTGAAGGAAAAGGCTAAAGGTTGATGGTCGAAGTCATAGTCATGAGCATGGCTATGGCTTTCGCCTTAATGTCTCTTAGATACAGCTAAAGGGACTCCCGAGGACTCATGACATAAATGTCATCACATGCGTGTCATGTAGGTCATGAAACAGCTGCCTACGTCTTGGTGCTCTCATGGTCGTTTCGTTAACTTGGTAGGCTCCCCGCACACTGCTTCAGATAACATCGATTCTCACAGGGCGTGGGATCTGCCGTTTTTTTTTTTTCTACTACGATAGCATTGTACATGACTATAACCGCTCTTTGCCATTCGTATCGACGCAAGATAAAGCAGGCTGATCCCCGAGACAGTCTAATCAAAGACGTTGCTGGGCCGATCCTTATAAGGCTGAGTTGCTCCGACTGGCATACACATCGGTTTTTTTTATTATTATTATTTCTTTTATTTCCAAAGATGGGAAGTTTCTGCCATAAATTTCGCTGGACCATCTATGGACACTACACGCTCGACGAGATGCTCACCTGGAACATGGGCGACATGCGGAAAGCGCCCAGGGGTCCTTGGCCGCAGAACTGACCCAGGAGGAGCTCCACGTAGTAGATCGGCCGGCCTATGAGCACGTTGATGACGATGTAGGGCACCAGGAAGGCAGAGCCGCCGTTCTTGTACGCCACGTACGGGAACCGCCACAGGTTGCCCAGCCCCACGGAGTAGCCGATGCAGGAGCATATGAACTCCAGGTTGGTCGACCACTTCTCCTTCAGGACGCTCATGCCGACCTCTGCGAGTGCTTAGGACGGAGTAGACAAAGGTTTGCTACCGCAGGGTGAGGGAGCGCGCAGAGACAACCGACGAGGCGTAGTCCGATTGTTCAAATGGCTTTTTAGATCGCCACGCACGTGGAGCACGAGAGCGAGTGGGGCGCGCTCTCGTTCGTTCTTCGTCGTTGACGGCACCGTGTACATAGTAATAATGATCCCAGAGACTGACACACACCCACAACGGGGGATTGGTCAAGAAGCCGGCGGTAGAACGATAAGGGCAAGATAAGGATAAGGAATAAGCATAGTACTTTAGTAGCAATGAGAATAAAACTCCTAGGAATTATGCCGGAGCCCGCGATGCACTTCCGCTACGGATGCAACAGATGTGACGTTCGGCGCTAACGAGTAAAATGATTTGTTGGCAGGGATGGCGCCGCCATCTAGGAGCGGTGAAGCTAAGTACTGCATCGTGACACTAACGAGCGCTGACATGGGGCGCTTCCAAGGAGGTTGTAAAAAAAAACTTCAAGGAGGTGGGAAGTCTTCTTTTTATTTTTTCACCTCCTTGGGCGCTTCGCTAGTCACTGCGCACCGCCGGCTCCAACGCGGTATAGCCGGGTGCGACTGTTTTGACAACAAATCCGTGGAGGGGCGGGGCCTCGCCTCGTATCACCATTTTCTTTTTTATTTTCCTTTCTGTTAGCCTGGCGCGGTCGGTTGTGCCCCGGTTCCGCCGCGGTGCCGAGCGCCGACGCGAAGAAGCGGCCGTTGGGGTGCTGCGGAGCGCAGCGTAGCAACACCCCAAATAAAAAAAATACTGCTCCTGTCAGGTAGACTTCTCCCTCCCTGATAGTGAGATTATACTTGGACCACCAAAACAGTGATGTGTTTATTTAGGAATACCATCGATCCCTTAACAGCAGCCACAGTTGTGCCTAGTCATCACCAGCCCACCGTGTTCTCCGTTCCAACGCACCGCCAAACAGAGAGGAAGAAAAAAAAGAAAGCAAATGGTGATACGCCATCGAGGCGAGGCCCCGCCCCTACACAGATTTGTTGTGAAAACAGTCGCACCCGGTATAGCCGGGATGTTGGCGCTTTCTGCACATGGTTTGTCTTTCGTGTCGGATTAGTATGTGGCGCCTCGTCGCCTAAAGCCCAGCCCACATTCAGCGTTTTTAGCGGCGTCTCCTGCCGTTGCGTCTCTCGGCGTCGTTGCATCAACGGCACCAGAGAGGTCACCCAGCCATATGAGACGTACGCAAACAGCGCCAGTCCAGCGTCGCACAATGTGACCAGACAGATTTAACCAGAAGCAGTGTGCCATGTCATTCAAGTGAACTATGAGAACTGTTCCCGATTAAGGTTTTTAAGCCATGTTCATAGTTCTGCGGCACACGCACGCACGCACGCACACGCACACACACACACACACACACACACACACACACACACACGCACGCACGCACGAAAAAAAAACATTCCCGGCAGCGCGCTTGTAGGTACGAGCGGCTGCTTTCTCAGACGGCGTCGCCTCACTGACGAGACACTGGCGCAACACGGTGGCACGCACGCGAACTGGTTGCTGCGGAAGTAGCTTGCAAAAGTTGCCAGCAGCGCGGCCGCGGCCACGCGCTGATTGTTCGGCGCCACGTAGTCGCTCATCGAGCCGCTTCCGGCGGCGGCGCCGGCGCCGAGATGTCTGGTGTGCCTTGAGCACGACGTTTCGGCTTGGCGCCTCCCTCAGCGTTGACGCTGAGAGACGCCGGGTGACGAAACGCCAGGAAACGCCGGGAAAACGCTGAATGTGGTCGGGTCTTAAGAAGTGCAGCTTACATTCATCAGCACTGCTTACACGCGGACTACTGATTCGCTTGCGTCTCGACAGCCCACCGTTGTCGGAGGAGGTTATTTTAGGCCCTTGGCCAGACGCTCAATCGAGTTTCAAGGCCATCCAGGCGCTACTGAACTTTTAGATGCGAGAGCATCTTATGCTCGGGGCAGTGTCCGTTCTGCGGCGTCCGCACTCATACTGCGCATGCGCAACTCTCCCTCATTCTCCTCTACTACGCAGGTGTGCGCTCTCCTCCTCCCTTCTCCCCCTCTCCGCCACAGGTGCGGCGCAGCAAATCATTGCATATAACTCTCTCTCACTCTCGCCCTCTCTCTCTAAGGGTACGCCGGTAGGCGGCGCAAGTGTCGCGGCGCAGTATAAAGCGCGCGTTCGCTGTGCTTCCGTCATTTTCTCTCTGTGCAACAATGTGCAAAACGCCATGAACAACGTCAACGTCGGCGCTAGTTGCAGCGGCAGCGCCACCGCCGCGGAAAGCTCGGGAAGCCGAACGTAAGCGTCAGCGTCGGCAAGCGGACCCCGAACTTCGGGATCGTCTTCAAGATACCGCGCGCACCGACGCTAGGAATCACGTACGATCTCTAAATAAAGACGAAACAACCCCGTACAAACGTCTCCTCTCTTCTCAATACATTCTCTCACTCAAACTTTCATTGGGTTGTGTTGCCGAGTGAAACGAAACGGAAACTCGATGCGCACCCACCGCGATGCTTTCGCATCCCACCATGGTTGCCAGTAGGGTGAGATGATATGATTTTTTTTAAGTACGGGCCTGGACTGTAGGCTTTGAGCATGCCAAATTGCTTGCCATATGTTTTACATCCTCCTTCTCTCGTCATCGTCACCCATCATGCGCCTCTTTCTTCCCTCTTTCTTTCCCTCTTCCCCTTCCTCCAACGCCGAGTAGCTGGCTAGAGGAATTTACCTTAGGCCGACCTCTCTGCATTTCCCATCACTAAACACCTCTCTCTCTCTCTCTATCTCGCTTGCGATGGCCCCAACTAAGAAAACTGCTGCGCTGAATGGCGCAGAAAGGCAACGGTGTCGAAGGGCGAATCTGCCACTCGCATTCCTGAAGCTGAGCGCGTCGCAACTCAACTGGCTGCCTGAGACACTACGGAGTCGGACCAACCTGTACCGTCGACGAAGCGACTCGGCAGCTGGACGCCGCTCGCCAACAGGGCACTGCGCGCCAAGCAAACATGCAACACGGTCGCCGGCCCGCAAATCTTGAGCCTTTCGCTGCGGCGGCACATGAGTTCACGAAGCAAACATGCAACAGCTTCTGTGAAGACACGTTTCACTTTCGTGTTCTACCGATCCCTATGAAAGAGGGACCAACCATAATTTTTCAGAAATAGCAGAAGCGTACAGTACCGTAGCTTCGGTTTGCCCGCAACCGCTGTCGTGTCCATAGTAGTAGCGTTTCCTTGCCGTCTCACGTCATCTTTTCTACGGATGCCATGCGCTGTGCGAATCGGTTTAAGCGAAGCTTTCATTGGCGCTTTTGAAAAACTGTGTTGTTGCTTAGCGACCACGTGTCATGCACATGGCACGCATGACGACGACGGAATCACGGTGATGGAACGACTGCGACGGCATATTGATGACGGTATGATGGCAACGCAACGACGATGATGAAAAGATCGACGAAGACATGACGACAACGACAATCAAATCACGACAAAACGACCCCAATGAAGCGACCACAAAGGCGAGCTGACTGCATGACGAGCATGGTATGACGCTGGTGTGACAACGATGACGTAACGACCGCGGCGTGACGTCCATGAGATGGCGATGGTATGGCGACGATGTTGTGACGACGACGACGCTCGGGCGACGTCAATAGTATGACGATGGCGACGCGTTGACCTTGGATGGCAATATTGTTGGGGGGATGGTGGTGTGAAGACGATGGTTTTACGGCGGTGGCTTGACAATAAAGTGACGCCGACGCTGGCATGATGCCGATGGTATGACAACAACCCTGGAATGACGAGGTGATGACGACCATGGCATCACGACGACATAATTATGACAACGGTTCGAAGATGGCGGCGTGATGCCGATAATGTGACAACTCAGTGACCGCGACACAGTGGAAACGGTGGAAAGATGACGATAACATCACAGCAAAGGAATGGTCACAATGACATGAAGGCGATGAATTGACGACGACGGAATGATGAAGATGGCACGAGAACAACGGCCTGTTGCTCTTACGCAGCGGCGGTGGGAGTCGAATAAAGAGACAAAGAAAGCTTTCCTTTAAAATATTGCCCGAAAGGAACAGGAAATCCCCCAACTTCGGCAGGTGTTCTTGTAGCGAACAGATATCGTTAACCCGAAGAACACGTACCCGTATTTCAGTCACAAGTACATTTATACTCAATATAACTGCACAATATATGAGTCGTTTGTATCAAATGTGAAGACTAAAATCGGCAGCCGCAAGTGTTCAAGTTCCATACTCTCCACCGTCAAGCTTGACACACCGGCGAGGTGTCTTCATCGGAGTGTTGCTAGAGCACTTGAATGCCGTCGCGAAGTCTTCAACGTACATTAGGGGTATGTTCATAAAGAACTTATCTTTTGGTGATGACACCTTCGGGCAACGATAGTAATTGCTGAAGATATAAAAAAATTGCGCATGTGAAAAGCTCCACAGGCTCCAGGCCGGCTTCACTGTGTGCCACTCAGGCGAGTTCAAAGATTTCGCAAGAGTAGAAAAACTCAGTGCCATGAAAAGCACGGAAGAACTCTCTGAAGCATCGTCGAAATTTTGCAAATATACGTCAGTGAAACAGGTAGTCAAATTACGCAAGTTCGATGCTGTCGTTTGTTCCCACGGTACCGCGTAAAGTGCCAAGACCCACAGAATTTCAGCCATCAGCTGACCAAGAACGGCCATGTTGAGCAGCTGAATGTTGGCCGAGGTGGGAAAAATGAAGTTGTACCAGAAAGGCGACAGTATGATGTGGCGGTAATTGATTACGAGTACACCGCGGTGCGAAGAAATGGCCGTTGCTACCATGCTTGTCCAACGTGCGATGCTTATTGTTACGTCGTAAGCGCGGCCTCTCAGCAGGTTTTCAGCGAAGTCTAGCGTAGCATTTGGAACGGGTATGGAAGCGTAGGTCTCACTCATGGGAGTCCGTAGCGTCACGTTCTTAAAGAATGACGCTACGTTATCGAAGTCTTCAACTTCAATAAGGGTGCTCGTTCTCAACTGTCTGTGCATGACGTCTCTCACGGAAGCAAACACTTGTTTTGCCACGATGTCCTTGTCGTTGCTAGTGAGAACTTCCACCTGGAACAAACTCCAGAGTTCTTCCATTTTGAATACGCTTTCCGCACAGACACCAAAAATCTGCGGTGAATATTCACTACCTATGGTATTAAACTGTTCCAGGACGCTTGCAGTGCTGTGCCAAAGAAGATAGGCAGCTTTTATATCTGCATGCACACCTTGAGTGAAAAAGTCATAAAGCACACGAACGTTTCTGATCCCTTGTACATATATATCTCCGACGTCTTTCAGCTTGTAACCATGCGTCTTTAAACCGGCCTCTATGTCGTCAATGTTCCATACCTCTTGACTAAATTTGTTGCTCGCTTTTCTTGGGTCGTACCTGTCTCTGGAATTCGCTTGAAAATGGTTACACAGCAGCGACACAGTATTTAGCATTTCTTCTGTTGTCAGTACTGCATCAGTGTTTTCTCTAAAAACTTCGACTGTAACGTTCAGGTAGTCGAGATAACCTTCTGTGGGATTACAAATGGCATCAAATTTCAATTGTAATGTCTGGCCTAGTCGGTAGCTTACAGCAATGCAGGATCTGAGAGAATATTTGAAAGCCGAAACCATGAGAAAAACCATTGCCTTTCGAGAGTCGATTTTCTTCAGAAGGTCTGCCTCTTTCCGCAGCAAAGCATTCACAGTGCCATTGGCGAACGAGTGGCGGTTCAAAATTGTCTGCACGCAGGTCTTGTAGTAGGTGTTGAGGAAGTGTCCTGCCTGGAGCATTGGCACGTTATTCGGCATCACGCCGGTCACCATGGCCCGCTGGAGCTGTTCTTCCTGAATGGTATCCTCCGAGAGTGCGTATCTAATTGCATTAGAGCAGACGTACGAGAAAAAATCGTCACATGGGTCAAGGCTGGTGTTGATGTATGTGGCCATCTTCCCGGCCTCGTTCGGCACAGCAGAACGAGCGTCCTCCTACTTGGGAAGGCTGCGTGCTGCTTTTTTGGCGTTCACCCAGGTAGACGCTGATGACTGTGATTGCGATGGCCATGACAAGAGACGCCGCCACCAGTGCACTGCCGACAAGAAACGTGCGGCGATTGATGCTCGCAGAAGGGGCGACGTTGATCGATCTGGTAGTGCTTCGTCTTTGGGGGCTCGTTTCTGGCGAGCGTGGGCTAACATTCGGTAGCATGGCGATGATGATGATGATGATGTTCTCAGCACATGGCTCGTACCCACTTCGGGGGATTGGCCAAGAATTGAGCACCTGAACTTTTAGATATGCATTCTGAAACTACAGTTAATGTGCAATTTAGTAATCAGAACAACAGACAGATTAATTTTTCTGAAGTGCATAATTTATAATACTAATGCCATGAATTAAAACTGAAATATCTCTCAGAGAATTGTAAAAGTGGGAATTTAAAATTTTATTCGTTTTGTTGATTGAATGAAACCACAAACGGCATCAAATACGTCCCTGTGGCTAAAGCCCAATACCGAGGCACCGAAAGTGAGTACTGATTCTGATGTTAAATGCTTCTGGTTGCTTCTCCTTCCTCTACGTTGTCAACATGTTAGCTGCTAGTAACACGCTCTTTATGATGATGATGATGGCCTTAAAGTTGTTGGCCCATACCTACTCACGGGGATTGGCCAAGAATCGGGCAGATTTTACATATCTTTTAAGTGATTAAATTTATAAATCCATAATTTTCGTCAACATGTTAGCTGCTAGTCACACACACTTTGCAATTGTGACGCTTACCACGTTATGTCTCATAGTTGCGGTAGTGCCAGGGAGCATAAGTTTGAATTAAGAACGAGAAAAAAAAGAGCAGATTTTAATTATTTCGATCATTTTCCAATCATTTACTCTGACCACAAGAAGCTGTGACATGGGGACGTTCTAAAAATGGGTTAATTGATCGTTCCTCGGCGCAATGGTGCTTCCTCTCCTGGGAATCGCCCAAGAATCTTCGCGGAACGGCGGATCAAGAATGTGGAAAGACTTTTAATGCGATTAGAATTAATAGGATACTTCACGCACTTTCCAGAATCTATCTGTCTATCTATATATCTAACTATCTATCTTTCTATCTGTGGTGGCGACCGAGTGCTCGCGACGACAAAGATCGCCTTAGCGCTGGCGAATACAAAGTTTGGCGGGCGCGCGATGAGGAGAATAAAGACGGACTGCTTATTATATTACTACCCTATTCGTGGCCTACCCCCTACAGTGGGTTAGTGCCATTATGCAAGATATCATCATCATCATTATAATTGTCATAATTATCATCATCGTCATCAGTCATAGCGGCAATTGATCATTTGGTGTGACAGGTGGTTGTTAATAAGCCACCTGCTGCATTTCTGCGCCTGCGCAAAGAACCCAATAGGCACTTAGTATGTTGCATGCGCTGGTATACGGAGACCGCGTGTAGTGCATACTGCCGAAGAACAGCTCCGATGGTAGCCCACATTCACAGAGTGGAATGGTTGTGATTTCTTACCGCCCGGTTCATGGCACACCCCCTTCCCCCTTCCCCCCTTCCCCAGTGGGTTTCTGCCATTATAAAAGAAATCATCATCATCATAATTATAATCATCATTATCCGCATCATCATCGTCATCAGCGTCTCGTGTCTCCGGCTTGCGCATCCCGTCGTTTTTACTATACTGATGACCTGCAATGAAACACACGCCTCCCATTAAAAATTCCGGGCCTTCCGCACCACTGCAAACACTCGTTATAGCCTATACAGTGCGTCTTCCACCGTACTGGGCTCAACATCTTGACGTGTGGTTCCTGCACGCTAAAGCGAATTACAAGGTCAACCGCATCATGTCATAACAGGCCCGTCTCAACCAAGTGCAATCGGAGCTACGTTGCGAAATTTGACGAATCCACTAGTGCTCAACCCATACGATGTGCTTAAGAGCACCATTATGCAGCGCACCTCCCTATTTGACATCCGTCGGCTACAGCAGCTCACCGCCTACGAGCAGCTCGGCGATTCGCGTATTACTCTACTGCTACGCCATTTGCAAAGTATCTATCTATCTATCTATCTATCTATCTATCTATCTATCTATCTATCTATCTATCTATCTATCTATCTATCTATCTATCTATCTATCTATCTATCTATCTATCTATCTATCTATCTATCTATCTATCTATCTATCTATCATCTTGAGCTGTCGTGGTTGTTTCCAGGTGATTATATTTAACTGCATATATATCAGGATATGCATGACATGATCTGGCATGAATGACATGGCATGCATTGATGACATGCATGGCATGGTTGACGCGCGTCATGCCATGACATAAGCACCACCATCTAAGTACGAGAGAGGAACAGGCTGCATACACGCCTCATACACGACGCGTTTCGCCATGCCGTTTACTATTCGGTGCGTCGCTGCATTGCTTCGATGCTTATCGCATTAACGTCGACGGTCATTGTAAGATTGCAACGTCAAAAAGTTTTCACAATTAGCTACCGGAGCATCGCAGTAACTACAGAGTTACACTAATCGCCAAATGCGAGCTGCTTCGGAGGCGTTTTATTGCGATAGCAATTATGTGGACACTCGAGGCGCATTTTTGCCGTCGGCGTCTGCGTCGTTGTGATGTTCCGTATAAAGTCCAAGGGCGATAACACCGTTGCCACGCGCCGTATGCAGAATATTCGAGTGAGAGCATGCGAGGGCAACCGACGCTCGCGGCTCAATCTAGCGCGGGCAAGGAAGGAAAGCGGGAAGGAAGCGCGCCGTCTTTCGTCGTGTGCTAGGCTCCGGGGGTGAGGGGAGGGAGGGGGGCGGCGTTGTACTCCCGCCCCAACTGCGTATTCCGCGGCCACGCGCGCCATATCTTGAAATCGATCTGCGTTGTGGGCAGAGTCTAGGCGCTTCAACGGCACATACATTTGTGCGAGCTGCGTTCTCACCGCTCAGCTCCTGTTGAAGCGATAGACAGCACGAAGGTCACTTCGCTCGCTGCTGCAACCGCGCTTCCTCACGGAGCGTTTGGACAGCGTGTGCGCGCTCATCGAGTGTGATGCGTTCATTTTTGCCTGTGCGCGCTGATAGCATGCTTGTTAATATAGTAAGTAAGCTGAATGTTAGCAAGTTTATACGGCCGATAAAACTATTATCCTTACTCTAAATAGATGTCCATTAATTTGCTATCGCAATCGATGCTTCGCCCTTCGTGCAAAACTGAGACTTTTTTGTATACCTAGCAAGGACCAAACAGAGATTGTTTATTTTTCTTTTTTCTTTTTTTTTTACGATGCCGCTCACGGGCAATTATGAAGTTAACTTACGTATACCTTGAACGATTGCTGGTAACTGACATTGAAAGGTGGGTGTGAGGTGAGGTATATAACTTTCAGATCAATTCAGCGATGCTGGCACAATCCCCACACCTGTTTTCCTTTCACAGATTGAAGCATCAGACGCAGTTGTATTTCTTGCAAGAAAGGGACAATCACAGATTTATTACTTATTTCAAGAAGAAAAGTTAAAAGGTTGGCATGAACTATTGTGTGACAGTCTGCTACTCAATGCTGGGGTAAGAACGAAGGGGAACAAAAGTGAAGGGTAAACTTAAGAAGACGCGTGTGTCAGGCTGTTCTTCCGAGACGGGCGATCAATAGTTGGATCTTTGGTGCTCATCCTCAACAGGCCACTTTCCGAAAGCCTTCTTTTTTGTCCACGGCCAAAATACCCATTGCGTCAGGCTTTGCAGGCAATTGTGCCTTTCTTGGGAAAATTCGAGCTAGATATGCCACCTTAGTAGGTGTTTACATGCCTTTGAATAATTTATGCAGATCCGTTTTCTTTGTTTTTACTTGTCATCATCATTATCATCACCTCCTTATTCTTCTTCAATATCATCATCTACTTTATTGGAAGGTACGCTCAATTTTCTTCAAATAGACAACTCAGGTACTGTGTGTGCGTGTGCGTGCGTGCGTGTGTGTGCGCGTGTGCGCGTGTGCGTGTGTGTGTGTGTGTGTGTGTGTGTGTGTGTGTGAGTGTGAGTGTGAGTGTGTGTGTGTGTGTGTGTGTGTGTGTGTGCGTGTGTGTGTGTGTGTGTGTGTGTGTGTGTGTGTGTGTGTGTGTGTTGGAGGAATACAGAACTGACTGAGAACAGAAGGCAGGCGTGCTTCCTGACACTATATCGTAAAAAATAATTTAGCAGCCCTAACGTATACAAAGAAAGAACGCTTGTTTAGAAGTGCAAGGGCTCGAATTTTCCAGACGAGCCCAGCAGAGAGGAAAACGCAGCCGAACTCCCAAATACGGGGGAACGTACAAGAAGTAAATCACAAGAAAAGTTATCTATGTGCATTCGGGAGCGAATGTCTGCGAGTGTACAGGGCATGCCGGCAGCGCTAAGTGCCACAGAGTCGAGAGTTTCCTTTTATTTTCGCGAGTCTTGATTCAAAAGGATTGCATGATTTTTTAACAGAATAGTTCAAGTTGACAAGCAGGCTGTGCGGTTATAGCTTAAGTAACGCTTTTACCACTGAAGCAGTGCTGCCATCAGAACCTACCATCACAACCGTCATACTAGGCTAAAGATATCTACAAACTATGAAACTATGTCATCTTCCAAATCATCACCGTGAATATGCAGCAGTAAATTAAGAGGCAACAGCATGAAGCGACGCTCATAACGTTTAGTGGTATAGTTTATTAATTTAGTCAATTCGGAGCGCATGGGTACAATCATGTCCACGTTTATTGGAGGCTAAATTACGTTCCTGTCTTACGTAACTGAGGAAGGCTTTTCTCTTGTGCTTCTGAGAAAAAAAAATCAAATTACTGAGTATCATATATGAAGCCGCAACAACGAACCTTATTGTAATTTCTGGAATTACTGGGTCACTGGTCATAAAGCAGTTTTTTAAAGCCACTTTTCTTCGTCTTTGTCATGAGAAAACTGCATTCTGTGGTTTAAATCCTTTGAAGAGTTACTGTATTATTTGTGGACAGATAGAGCATTGGTGTCCCATATCTCTGATCTCTGAAAGTTGAGACAGATTTCGCAAAGCTCTATCGTTGTCGAAGCCAACTTAATAGACAGCCCTTCCGTAAATACCCGCCATTTATTGATCGATTTATCAAGCTACTTGCAAAGTGCATAGTTAAGAGTATATCAATTAGGGACGACAAGAAATGCAATCAATGAAGTATGTTTCTTGTCATTGGCGAAGTGAAACAAATAAAGAAAAGCCGAGTCACAAGGACTCGTCGCCCACACACCACAGTGATGTTGAAGCATGTTGGTTTGGTGTGTGAGGTGCGTACGTACTTGCCAGGAGCCCCTTGAAATTTGTTGTTACTTTTGATTTGTTTGTTTGCCCGAGCAGCTGAATAGAAAGATGAGTTCTCACGTCCGAAATCACACATTTTCACAACACATGCCTAACGTTCGCGGTCCTTCTTTTGAGGATTTGATATGAGCTAAGCTTTGATCAATATAACCATAAGATTACTTCCACCATAAGATTACCATCATAATCACCATCACCATAAGATTCACCTAATCACCATAAGATTACTTCCAGTGACGCAAAGTTTTTGGCGAAGTGTCTTGTATGCTGGCATATGAGTTCAGTTCGGCGTTTCCAATTGCTCAGTTTTCCAGAAGCACGCAAAGGTAAAATCGACGGTGCATTGCTTTTGTACGTCATTTCTACAGAGCATTTTTTCGCATAAAAGAACGCTTAAGTGTTTCCACACAGCGAACAGAATCACGAGGACACCATCTGCAGGATATTTAGCCACTATTCTACTGCATACTAAACGCAAAAAAAAAGCTGTTCAACATAACATATGCACATTTCGCGGTGTTATTTTCGAAGTCCCGGGTTGATCTTCAATAAACGTTATCTTCAATAAACGCACTGTGCTCCAAGCACACCTCCAAGTGAGCCCTTACCTCCAAGTGAGCCAGCCGCCAATGCTACTGCGTACCCCAATTTGACGGGAGCGCCGCCGCTGCTTCGGAAGCAGCTGTGACTGCGTGCTCTGTTTCCTCTTGGATAGTGACGTATATACGGTGCTCTCAGTCAGCGTGGCTGCGCCAGCGGGACAGGACAGGCGTTTGGCGTTCTGCGGTGAACATTTCTCAAACGGCTAAAATGTCTTTCAGCGGACGCCTCGCACTCGTGACGGGTGGCGCAAGTGGCATCGGAGCAGCCGTCTGCCGCATGCTGGCTGCCGAAGGTGTGACCATCGTGGTCGCCGACAAGCAGCTGGAGGCTGCACGCCAAGTGGCCGAGTCCCTGCCAGGTCAGTGTTTCGGCAGTTAGGCCGTCGTGATGTTATTTGCACGTCTGAAGGCGTCAGTAACATTCCGGGAAAGAAAAGTGCCCAATATGTCGATATGCTGTGCGTAGTTATTGCAGCGGGAGGTGTTTAGAGCTGCAAAAGTTTCCGGACGCCATCCACATTTTTCTTGCCCTCACAACCTTAAGTGCTTCAAAAGGCTAACGATGGGTCAGATAAATCGCGAGAATGCAGATGCGTTAACTTGCTCTTCCATTAGCGAGCGAACGTGTGTTAGCTTTCCATTGTGCGCTGATCAAAATTACGCTTTGTAGATATCGTCAAAAGTGATCACTTTGCTAGTGCTCAGCTAAGTACGCACTAGGACATTAAATATGAAAACAAAAACTGCGGCCGGTTACCACTGTGAAAAGCGAGCACAGAAATTTTCCACGTTGTCTGCCGTTCCTACCAATAAAACGAACATATTCATTTCATGGTACCTGATAAATAATGAATGTTTTTTTAGGGTCAACATGCTGTTGCTACAGCGCAGGAAACGCCGTCTACACCAGCTGCGTGATTCAGGTCCTTCGGCGACGACCTGTCGCTCGTTTGAGCGCGTTAGGATCGGCGGGGCGAAGGCCTCGGATGCTCGAACAACAAAAAAGCAGAATGTGATAGTATGTAGAGGCGGTCGCCAGCAAATATGTTCAAACTTAATAAGCCTGCAGTTAAGTGTGTGAGAGCGCGCACACACTCGAACGGACGCTTAAACACACGCACACACAGAAAGATGCAAGCCGTATTCTCTCGAAGAAGCATCTTGGACAAAAATTGAGCGTCTCAGCGTGCACCTCAATTCGAGAACTATGTATCCCGGTCATTATTTCCTGTCCGTGCATCAAGGATACAAATAAATTTATGCGAGCACCCTTATTGAGCACCATTTGAGCACCATCAAATGGTTGCTTTCATTTCCGTTCTTTATTGAGCCGGAAAGAAGTGGAAATATTCATTTTATAAGAGCTGGTCGTATGCATAATAATCTCTTCTCCGCTTAGGCTTTGCGAACTTCCTTGCTTCTGAGCTTTGATTCCATCAAACAAAGTCGCAATTTCGCCCGATAGGAGAAGCGTCGATTGCCATAGCAAACTAGTGGACAGCTATACGAAGTAAGGATAGTAGCTTTATCGGCCGTATACACTTGTAGACATACGCATACAAACTAAATTAACGAGCATGGTCACGCGCGCACAAGCAAACATGAACGCATCTCACTCGACTACAGCGGGAACTCGCTGTCAAAACGCTGTAGTGAGTAAACGCGGCAACAGCAGCAAGCGAATTGACCTTCGGTCGCCGCTCCCATCAACGCGAACTAAGCCGCGAAAACACAGCGGAGGAACGAAGGACTCTGTCCCCGCCGCAAATGGCTTTCAAGATAAAGCCGCCCGTGAGGAAGCGCGCCGCATAGTACACGGCCGCCCCCATCCATAACCTCCCCCCGGAGCCTTACGGACGGCGGGCGCGCGCGGTCGCTCGGGCAGTGCGGAGTAAAACTCACCCCCCCCCCCCCCTTCCCCCGCCTACCCTCCCTCCGGAACTTTGTGCGCGACTGGAATACGGAGCGCTTCCTTCCCGCTTTCCGCTCTTGCGTGTACGAGGTTCACCCGCGATCGCCGGCTCACCAGCTGGAGTGTCCATATAACTGCTATCGCAAAAAAAAAAAAAAAAAAAAAAAAAAACCGACGCCCTGGCACGTTTTTTCCTTCCCGCTAAACCTAGAAGGAGGTGCACGCGTGTCTCGAAAGGAAGCGGAACGAATATTGAGTAAAGAATGGGAATACATCAGCTGGAGGCGCTAACAAGTAAATCAGTTCACGCATAGCCTGATGTGCTTTAGTGTGGTTTAGTGCAATATGTACGTGCCGACAATTTCAGCGTTTCTTTCCAATTCCCGCACTCTGTAAACCCATGGAAAGTTGTACAGCGGCTGTCAGCCAATGAATAACTATGTTTTAAAAAAGCGCACTCAGATGCAGGATAGCAGGTGATCGGACAACGCTTGTGCAGCGCTCAGTCTTAACAGACAAAACGCTAGCAAACTGTAAACCATTCTTGCCATGCAGAAACTTCTAGAACTCCGTATCAACATCCCTGCGCTAATCCGCACGATTCACATACAAGTGTCGCTGCAGTGTTATCGATGTAAATACGGGGACACTTTGTAATGGGAGGTGATAAGCGTATTTGGAGTTAATTATGAGCGCTACCTCCACCACTGAATCCGTTAGATCTCGTCCCCGGTTGAACAATAACGCTTTAGTAAATAAAAATTGCAATGCACGGTCGTTGATTGCATTCGCTGTTTTCATGTGGCAGTAAGTGTGGCTAAACGATTTATAGTACTAGCTTTTGAAACGAGACCAACTGGCAGAACAGTTTGAAACATGCTCGCACGGAAGGCATATCTCACTCTGTCGGCTTCAACAACGCAGGCGACGCCAAGCACCAAGCCATCTACGTGGATGTCAGCGACACGTCGTCGGTGGAGCACCTATTCAACTGCATCAGGGACTCGTATTCTCAGCCGCTCAGCATAGTCGTAAACTGCGCCGGCATTCTCCCTATGGCGCCTCTCGTCGACACCACTGTTGAGCTCTTCGACAATGTCATCAGAGTCAACTTGAGGGTAAGGTGGCAGTGCTTAGGTCGCGCCATGAAGGCGCATAACCGGCTCATTTGTTTTCGGGTCATGAAGCTGGAAGTTTTAACGCTATAGCATTACATAAGACACAGGCCTTCGTTGATCGCGTCGACACGAAACAAGGCGGGCCGACTGTGGAAGAAGTGTAACCAAAGGCGCGAATATAACGATCCTGATCACTGCCAAAAGACGAACATAGCATGATATGTGTCCTCAAAAAGGATATTTATTCTGGTTTGTAAAAGAGGCCGAACTCTGAGGCAGTGTAATCGAAAGCGATCGTAGATGCTGATAATGTTATTGCATTATTGTTAATGAGGTGCGGCATAAAGACCCATGAGTATTTTCTAAAGAAGTAATTCGAAGAAACACTTCTTTCCTTCAAATTCACTCGAGAACACCAACCATGCACACCTGCCACACACTGTGTGGCCAGAAAAAATGTATCCAACTTGATCCACCTTCGTTTATCTACAATCAGCTTTCTGGGAGGTGCCGACACGTGATAGTGCAGTCCGTTTTTTTTTCTTAGCTTTATCTCTTCTTAATCACGTGTTTTTCCTTCGTCTGGTTATTTCCGTGCTCTGGCACAATAAGCTCAATTGGAAGTCGGCGCTTGTCGTCGTCTGTCACGTTGTCTAGTACTCGTCCTTTGCTTAGCGCTGTAGCTCTAGCCAATTATGACATACCAACTAGCCCAAACCCTTTTAAGTTATTTGTCACTTTCCTAGCACAGATGAGCGTTTTCTTTGTCTTAAACAGCTAGCTGCAGCAAGCGAAGTGCTTAAGGTAAGAAGGAATTCTATGAGCCATTCAAATATCACTCGCAATGTGGTGATTATTTCGTTTCCAACAGGGGACGCTACGCACAGCTGTATGGCGAGCTTGGCGGCGTCAATTACTGCGCCGTTTAAAGGGAACGTTCATACTATACATCCATCAGGAAGTGCCGTGCTGTTATTCGTCTTCGCGTGTGCGTGCGTGTGCGTGCGCGCGCGTGTGTGTGCGTGCGCGTGTGTGTATACGTGTGTGTATGCGTTTATGTATGCGGGTGTGCGCGTGTGTGTTGCTTGCAGGTCCTCCAGGTGTGACAAGGGCCATCGCCATTACTCAGAAATAGAGCATCCTTTTCCGTCGTCGCCTTGCATAACGAGCGTACGATGCCAGTAAACAGCACTTGTTTCGTGTCGATAAATTTAGAAGACCTGTTTTTAGTTTTTCTAGCTTGTACCGCGCGTTTTTTTTTTCGTCCCAGGCACATAAAACCTAAAACTCGACGTGTCGTGTGCTCCATGATCGCCACGTGACGCACACGCCATCAACTACGCTGCGTACGTAATTTATGCTTTGGCGACGTACTTCTTCCTGAGCAGCTCACCTTTATAAATCGTCCAGACCATTTAGGCAGAGCGCGTTTGCGTGTTTAATCCTTCCAACACACAGAAAAAACTGCAAATTTATTTGGTGCGAAAGCGTCAAATGGCAAGCGTCTGTCGTCCGTAGCACCAAAATGACACTTAATATTGCATTGTCACTGGTTGCGACGCCACGTCACAAGCGCGCCTCGACGGAGAAGAGCAGGCGAAAGGGAAGGCCTGCTGCCGCGATAGCGCCCCAGGTGTTGCGTGAGGGAGAGTGCATCGCCGCGACGCCACGTCACCCTTGCTGTCGCTCTCGGCAGCCTGTGTTATCCGCGCGTTTCTTGTTCGTGCAAGCTCTCGCCTGCGTTCTAATTGCGCCTCGGTAAGGTCAAGCATAGCCTCCTCGATAAACTATGGTCAAATCAAAGCGCGCTCGCTTGCCCACGAGGAAGTTCATAACTCGAAGGACCGCTCAGCGACTTACAATTGGACATTAATGCTCTCGCATTCACAACTCATAAGAAGTGTTTATGTGTACTTGGATTTTTAGACATTGTTATACACTACACGGCTGATATAGTGCTCGGATATAGTTCTTTCCCACAATATACCCACAGAGCTATATCAATGAGACTATACGTCACGATGTGGTGACAGGGAATAACCAGACAGTACCGAAACTGTTCCGAAGAGCAGTTCGAAGGCTTGCTTTATAGGTGTACACGTAAAAATACAGATGAGGCAGTACACAGAAACGTGGCCTAAGCGTATTTTTCAGTACAGTGCGGTACACTGTTAAAGCGAACACGTGAGTGTCAATGCCGTGTGAGTTTTCCCTCCTGACAAGTGTACAGTTGCGCCGCTTTGGAGCAGATGACTTCTTGGTTGGCGGCACTGTAACCTTTCTACACACAAGTGCAGTGCATTGACGTAGCTTCAGCATGAGCATGTAGCTGCAGCGCCAACAGAGTGAGAGCCGCTCATTAGGGTGTTTCCTTTAACAGTGGACCGACAGTACGTGAAACCCACAGCAATATCAGCTTCGAAAAACGATTGAGTAATATGAAGAAAAATAGATGGGCGCTTTCGAGCTAACCTTTTAGGTACCTATATGTAGTAAGAACGTCGACTTACACTGGAGAAAATTAACCGGAGAGCTTAATAGTAAACTAAATGTTACGTTAATGGCGTGATAGTGACAAGGAAAAGGGGGTTAAAAATAAGGTTAGAGGGGCAGAAAAAGCATACTCGAGAGGTGCGTCGGTTAATAAGCTGGCGATGGAAATGTGCCAAGCAGTGAACAATGAAATGAATACACAAACATTTCACGATAAATCAAACATCAGTGCATTACTTTTTGAAGATAGATTAGGATATCTGAACACGCTGTTAGGGAAGAAAATTTGCCGATGAAGACTATATACTGGAGTATCGTGCGTAAATAGCGCAGAAGCCATGAGGCATATTTCGTTAGCATGTTGGAGTATACATCTGGATGACAATGAGGACGAGGTGACCCTACCCGAGGCTTTGGGATTTAAAGATAATAAAGGAAAGGTTACTGAAACTGCGGTGGAGAATAGTAAAAGATGGCTGGAGTATTGATGGCGCAAAATCAGGGAATATAAAGAATAGATTTCTGTGCAATAAATGTCTATCAGTGTCGATGTTTTGTCAGAGAGAACCATGTGCATTGAGTGCCAATATTAAGCGCAGAGTAAAGATAAAATAAAAAGAAAACAAGAACTAGAGCAATCCTATATATGGCTTTTCAAACAGGTGCTCTACGCAAAAGGTAACAGACGTTTGCACAAGTTATGGCTTAATGTTGACTCAGTTAGAGACAAGGTAAATGAAGGTTTCTGTTTTGACTTAAACGTGGCTAACAAAACTCCATGAAAAAAAATTAGCAATGACTTAGCTCGGCTATGCCAGGATATACGTAGCGTGAGCTAAGTCGGCCACATCGTTCAGAACCAGTAGACCTGGTGGCATGGGCGGGTAACAATACCCATTGGTAACGCTAAAGAGTGGAATCTTCTGCTTAACGAGAAAGTTCTTGCACGTTGTACAAACCCGCGCCACGGTTTCACCCCGCTCAGGCGGCGCGGCTAAACTCAACGTTTCACGCATGGCGCTACTTACCGGCGTCAAGTCTTTCATGTGCCACAGTCTTTCACACACGTCGCACGCATATCCAAACGGATTGTTTACGAAGTCCGTCTCGAAGGTCCGAGTCGCACTGGCGCTTTCGCTAAGTTTCACCGTATAGTGACGTCATCGACGGCGTCTTGTTGTTGCTCTGCTGAGATGGTCGCGCACGTCGCTGGTTGTATGCGTAATAATCTCTTCTCCGCTTAGGCTTTGCGCTTCCTTGCTCCTGAGCTTTGATTCCATCAAAAAAAAGTCGCAATTTCGCCCGAAAGGAGAAGCGAAATTGGGTAGTGAGGGGATTGTAGGGCTGCGGCGCAGGAGAAGAGGATGTGCTCTACATTTGCGTACGTAGAGGGGCAGTTGGGACATGAGGGGTCTGAGTGGTAACGATAAAGGTATAGGCGTGCTGGAGTGATCAAAGTGTTGAGCTGGATGGCCCTGAGGGTGCGTACTTGGGCAGTGGAGAGACAATGGTGTGGTGGCGGAAGTGTCTGCAATGAATGCCGGAGGTGTTTGTAGTGCTGCTTTAGAGTTTTATTATAAAAGTGTGCTTCGTCCGCTATGGGCGGGTAAGGCCAGGGTATCATCGGCGCCCGGCTATTAATTTCGCGGGCAAGCTCATGAGCGAGCTGATTGCCGATAATCCCCGCATGACCTGGCACCCACACCACAGTGACCAAAGCAGGGGTGAGAAGGGAGAGAGAGTCAGAAAGGTCGTCATGAAGATTTTCGGGAAGTCTGTTGTCGCGAAGAGCCCGGATTGCCGCCATGGAGTCCGAGCAAATGCGATACCGAGGAGAGGGAGGGAGAAGAGTGAGTTCGTGCGTCGCGTGAACGATCGCGGCCAAATCAAGGGATAGGGAAGAAGTAGGAAGTGAGAAGGGGCCAGCGGTGGAAGTGATGGGAATGCCAAGGGGGGTCGGCATTGTCACACAAGCAGTGGAGCCATGAGTTTGGTAATACGCTGCGTCCACGTCGCATGTGACAGTGTCCGGTGGGAAAGGGTCGTGAAAGGGAGCGCGGGCTTGTCGTCGTCCCTCATGAAGATGTGGGGTCGTATTAGAGGGAGTAGGGGCACAGCGGAGATTGCTGGGAAGGGGTCGTTGAGGTGTGTACAAAGGAAAGTCAATGGGTCGGATGCCAGCCCACTTCAGTAGCCAATGGCCCTGCGCAGAGCAGGGTGGATAGGCGGCCAAGTTGTCGATCCCTGTGGAGGCGCAAGAGCTCTGCAAGGGGAAGAAATAAGCCTGTGGCGTATAGTTTGGCTGTGGATGCGTGTGTCGGAAGATGTAGTGCAGCTTTATAGAGACTGTTTAAAGCCGATTGAATGCGATGCATTTGCGTCTGCGTAAGTGTGCAGTCTGGTAAGGGGTAATTGCGTCTGCGTCTGCGTAAGGGGTAATTGGAAATCGCAGGGAGAGGCCTTCGTCCTGCAGTGGACATAAAATATAGGCTGATGATGATGATGAAGTGTGCAGTATGGCAGGAAATAAAGGATTTTGTTCAAGGCAAAGGCTGTTACAAGTTGATTGTCTCTGCATTCGTCCAGGCCGCCGCGCCGCTTGACCACTCGTCGGACTAAGTGAGTTACTTGGTGGTGGCCTGTGGTGATCGTGGACTGTATTGCGCGGGTGAAAGAGTGGGCTTGGAGGGGAAAGCCTAAAACCCGGCAGGGCGACGTGCAGGGGATGGGAGTACCGGCGAGAGTGAGATTAAGGAGGGAATTCACAGATCGTTGGTACTTAGTAGCGGAAAGGAGCAGCAGCTCAGATTTCTCTGGAGCCGCTTGCATACCAGAGCTGGAAAGGAATTCGGAAAAAAGGTTGAGGCCGGATTGTAGTGTAAATTCCACCTCCCCCGGTGAACCGTGAGTACACCAAAGGGTTATATCATCAGCATAGAGAATTTACTGTAGGTGCGGAATCTCAGACAATTAAGACCTTTGCGAGAGGGGCTAGCCCGAGATTAAAGAGGGTTGGAGAGAGCATGGCCCCTTGAGGTGTTCCGCGGGTGAGTGGGATGGGCGGGAATAACGTGGTTCCGAATCGGAACTGGGCTTGTCGAGAGCGGAGAAAATAAGAAACGTAAGAGTCGGAATCCAGAGTCGGGATCCACAGCCGGTGTCTTAGAGGGGGAAGAGGATAGCATCATGAAGTAGGGTATCGAAGACCTTGCGCACGTCCACAGTGACAAGTGCGTGTACTTGACACCTCAAAGGTTGAAAGAAAGTTTCCTGGAGAAGAAGAAAGAGGTCTTGAGCAGACATTTGGGGGCGGAAACCAATCTGATTGTGCGGAAGGAAGTGAGTATCGTCAAGAAGATCCTTAAGACGTGCGATTACCATGCGTTCCATGGTTTTCCCGACACAGGAAGTGAAATGGGTCGCAGGTTGGAGAGTGTGACAGGCTTGCCGGGCTTTGGTATGAGAGTAATGATGGAAGAGGTCCATTCATCGGGAAGAGTGCCGGTGGTCCAGTGTTCATATATTTTGTGTAAAAGAAATTCTTTATTCGAATCAGGCATGTTCTTCAACAGAGAGTAAGTGATGTGGTCCGCACCCGGAGTGGTACCAGCCTTGTTTTGAGCCAAGGCTCATTCCAGGTCCGGCAGAGTGAAGGGGCTGTCCAAATCGCTATTGGGAGGCCCTGTGTACTCAGGGTACAGGGAAGGGAGTGGGGGAGGGATGTACATATCCGTGACTAGTTGAAGGAGGGAAGTAGCACCATGCTCGGAGAGATGCTTTTGTATCGTGGGGAGAGGAGCAGGTTGAGGACCAAGGAGGGACTGGAGGAGCAACCAGGCTGATTTAGTGTGGAGGGAAGAGTTTATAGAATCGCATATGCGATTCCAATTTGTTGTGTCAATGGTGGAGCAGTGAATTAGTGTGTCAGTGTTGAGTGTGTCTAAGGTGTGTCTAACCTGGATGTTGTGAGGTTGGGTACGGATGCGACTAAGGAGACGTTTACGGCGTCTCTAGAGACGCATGAGGTGTGGGTCAGGGTGGTCCGATGGGGGGTTAGCTTCTGTAGTGGTGGTGGCCTGGGACCGCGTTCGCCGTAGCAAGTCCAATTACACATCATAGTTGGGAGTTGACTCCTCGATTAGCAGGCGACGAAAAAGGTCCCAGTTAGTCTGGGTGATGCGGTTTTTTTTTCGGTTTGTGAGTGAGGGTCAGATTAATTTCAATTATGTGATGGTCGGATAGGAGGGTGTCCGGAAGGACTTGCCAAGTCTCTGGAGGATTGTGGCCATGGTGAAAGGTGAGGTCAGGCGTTGTATGACGTTGTGTCGCGTGTCCGTCTTCTGTGGGTGTGTCTGGTGTATTGATGAGTGTATATGAGTGCTCCATAGTGTGTGCGTGAAGAAGGCGGCCAGGGTCGCAGAGTGTTTGGGTAACCCCAGATGGTATTTGGGGCATTGAAGTCTCCGCCAAGAATAATGTCATGGTGTTTTGGAAAGGATAAAAGAAAATGAAAGAGAGGAGGGAGAATTGTGGTAGAATTTGGGGGATTGTAGACATTTACAAGTGTGAGAGGTGGGTTAGGGGGGTCTGGGTAATACGAAAGGGCTGTTGCATATGGAAGTAACGTGGATGGAACATCTTCCACTTCATAAGCGATATCCCGGCGAATATAAACGGAAGAGAGCGGCGCGGCGGGGTCGGCGTGCAGAGCTCGGTAGCCTGGGATGTTTTTGGTATGCCTTGTTTCTTGTAGTAGGATAAAGTGAGGTAGTGTGGTTTGCGTAAGGAGCCATTTCTGTAAGGGGGTGCGGTTTGTGGAGAGGCTACGGCAGTCCACTGAATTATCATGATCGCCATGATGCTTGTTATTGGAAGGGTTAGGTGGAGCGAGAAGGGTGGCGGGCTTAATTTTGGGGGCCAGGCCTACTGACGAAGCGGGTACGGGGTGGATGCGCTTGAAGGGGTGGTTCTTGTCTTCCATAGGCCCTGTGGCGTCATTAACTGCTTTCTTTATGGTGGAGTTCAGATTGTTAAGGGACTGTGTGAGGTTTGACATGAGCGTCTCGAGGTTGGAAGTACGTTGGTCTTGTGCCTCGATACGTGCTTGTTACATCTCAACGAGGGAGGTGAGTGCGGTTACACGAGAGGTAAGCTCTGTCAGCCCCAGCTCCAGCTGTTCAACGCGGCAGCGAGAGGGGGAGGTTGTGGGGGCGGGTGCGGGAGTCGTCGGCGACCTTACCTGGTGTACAGTTTTCTTCAGGGGCAAATCTTGCTTGGCCGGAGCAGGCGTCTGGTATTCCGCAGGCTTTGGTTGTGCACTCGGTGCTGGTTGAATCACAGGGGTTGGTGACACCTGGGTCAGACGCGAGTGCTGCCCCCCCCCCCCCCCTCGTGGGGGTGTGTAGGCAGTAAGCTTGACGAGGCGCGCGCCGTGGATATAGATGAAGAATTGGAGGGTTTTACTGAGGGTTGTGACGTGGTCAGACTCTTACTGGGGGTGGTGACGTGGTCAGACTCTTCCACTGCTGTCTGTGTTGGAGGCGCTGCTTCTTGGCCGCGTTGGCGCAGGCTTCCTCCCGTTGCTTCCGAACTGGGCATATTCCTGCAAAGGGAGTATGATGGCCTTGACAATGAAGACACCATGGTGAGCAGGAATGTGGTTCATCAGGCTCGGTTGGGTGTGGAGCAGCTGGGGCACAGACGCTGGTTTCCGGGGCAGGCACACGTGCGATGTCCATATTAGGGGCGAAGCTCCTTAGGTTGTGGGTCGTTCCCTCCTCTGTAGTAGTAGTAGTATGTAGCCACCTCTAGTTTATGAATTGCTCAATAGATGGCGTTGTGTGTCCGTACGTGAAAGAGACGCCGCATGTAGTTTTATGAAGTGTTCATTAGAAGTCCGTAGCTCTGGTTGGCATGGAGACCGCTATGTATGTATACGCATATATACATATATATGTATATGTATAGTATAACCGGAAGCCGACTTCCGCTTCCGGTTCCGCTTCCGGTTCCGGAAGTCAGCTTCCGGCTTCCGGAGAACGCTTCCGGAGTTTTTCTCTCTCGTCCGTAGCTAGGTGCGTTGCGGTGCACAAGGGCGTTCGTTCCCGACGCGCATTCTCTTTCTCTCGTTCCCGACGCGCGCTCTCTTTCTTTCTCGTCCGTAGCTAGGGGCGCTGCGGTGCACAAGGGCGTTCGTTCCCGACGCGCGCTCTCTTTCTCGTCCGTAGCTAGGGGCGCTGCATTGCACAAGGGCGTTCGTTCCCGACGCGCGCTCTCTTTATCTCTCGTCCGTAGCTGTGGTTTACCCGAATGATCCCCCGGTGCTTCGCCCACTCATCATCATTCACTTCGTGGATATGCTGTGATTTTTGCAGGCAGGTAGTGCAATGATGGGCCCGAAACTTATGGAGACGGCAGCGGAATTCGAGTCGCTGGTAGTACACGGAAAACGGAATGTGCATGCCGGCGGAAGTGATCAGGGCGGAGTTTGTGTTTCTCATGCGGTGGGCCAGTAGGATATCGGCTTGATAAGTCTAAATCACGCAGAAGTTCTTCGGGGGTAGCGTCAGGGGCGACTCCGTGGATAACCCCGCGGTACGAGTTGGTGGGAGCTGCGAGATAGCTACGGCATATATGCGGCCAGCTAGCATGATACTCTCAACGCTGAGAAGGCGGCTGACGAGTTCTCAGCGTTGAGAACTCGTCAGCCGCCTTCTCAGCGTTCGATGTGGTTCTCAGTTCGATGTGGTGGGTCTTCAGAACGGCGAGGCGGTTGTGATTACGTAGTTGGACTGAAACGTCGGCACAAGTATGCGCCGGTAGCAGTGCCGCTCGCATGCGAAAGTTGGGAGAATGTCGAGCAGCTCTGCGGAGGTGGCGGAAGGTAACGCTGGCAGGTGGACACCGACCGCATGGAGGTCAAAACTTGGGCGGGTAGCAAGTCGAGGCTTTCGGACTTTTCCAGGCGTTGTCCATTCTCCTTCAAGGTCATCCCACTCGATAGGGGTTGGAGTGGAGGTGGGACCTGACGCCGGCGCCTCGTCAGCCATACCGGCGCGCAGCGGTGGTAGGTTAGGGCTAGCGAGGCCATCACTGCTTTAAAACTTGAAGTGGCGATATTTTTTAGCAGATGGGGGTGTAGGATGAAAATAATCGTATCGGAAGAAAGCAGGTGACTTGCCGGTTCCGAAGAGCAGCGTATTCATGCGGATGAGACCATTTCTAGGACGATTTGGGTGGATGATGCAGATCGGGACGCGAGCACCACATTCCTCCTTGAGACGCTTGCAGCGTTCCAGCCCTTCAGGGAGCGCGGCGCAGAACGCGCGTTTGCTCTTCGCCGTGCATTCGCTCCCCTTGTAAGCGCGCGTCCTTCGCACTCTTTCACTCGCACATACAGCATAAGGCGCGCGGCGACGATTTCATCACCGTTTGACGTCATGCGGAACCTCACGGCGACGGCGACGGCAGAAATCCGCTTGGAGTTTCCATATAATTGCTATCGCAATAAAAATTCTGCCTCCGTTGCACCCTGCGAAAGTAGATGTACAGCGAAGCTGTTGCCGACGTTACACGAGCGCCACAATCACAGGGCGTCGCACCGTAGAGATCAATGTAGCATTCGCGACCTCGTTCGCGTCCTTTTCGTTAGTGGTTCGACGCCGCGGTGCACGTTCGCGGAATCCATACGCTTGCGCGTAACCCGCGTTCACGAAGTTAACGTCACTGTAATTTTTTAACAGTCTTGCCCCGATGTCGATTACGGTCGCAGCACACACTGCGCGACGGTTGCAACGGCCAGAGCGCCCATTCATCAAGGACAGATACATCGCGTGCACACGCTCGTCACGAGCGCGCGCAGGTGTGCCGGAGTGCAGCATATATCCTCATTCTAGTAGACCCTCCGGCCTGGCGTTAAGTCCTTTGTTGAACTAATTCAATTTCTCAAAGTAAAGTGCGTCGCAATATTTGTAAAGTACGACTTGCACACAACCTGCAGACATGACAACATCGGATTGTAATTTGAACATACGAGAAAATATAATTCGGTTACGCGGAAACTCTTAATTACACTAGCTCTCGAGGCAAAAATTTTTCTTTGTCGACGTGACGTTGTACACGCACGGACGCATAAAATTTGCCGGGGTAGCCATGTACATCTTCGCTGTAAGGGCCCATTCACACTTGCGACTAGGCGAGGTCGCGCGACCAAGTTGGTCGCAAAGCGACCAGTCGCAAGTAGTCGCAAATGGTCGCTTTTCTCGAAATGCGACCATTTCGGGCCAGTCGCTCACTGCTCGATTTTTCAGTCACGCGACCGCAGTCGCAAAACAGCTGAGCCAATCAGATGCGAAGGAACAGGACGTCCGTATACGCTGACGCTTATTTTACGCGGCGATGACATTTCAAGCAGACGTGAACGGCATATCGTGATACATTTCGGTTTAGCGACTCGTCGGTCGCATTTGTATGTGTGAACATCGTTCGTCTTGAGTGGTTTTCTGGTCGCCAGTCGCAATTGGTCGCGCGACCTCGCCTAGTCGCAAGTGTGAATGGGCCCTTAAAGCTAGGTGTCATCCCCACTACTCCGTTTCAAACGGGATGCTCCAAAATCCATACAACCACCCGCGATATTTAAAGCCCCTTGATCTTACAGTGGCCTTGTGATTACTCTGCGTACGCTAACGAGCAGAGATGACTTACAGAAGTGCTTTTAGATGCGTTCCCGCGTTTCTAAGCACCAATGCGCGTTTCTAAGCACCAATGCACGTTTCTAAGCACCAATGCACGTTTCAATCGTATCAAAGCGTCATATCTTCCATAATCAAAAAGTGGAAAAGCCGAGATTTAGGCGTGCGTTAAAGATCATCACGTGTGGCGATCGTCTAAAAGGTCACGTGGTGTCTTTTTTATTAGTGGCAGATCGCTAAGCCGACCTGGGTTTTGTGAGTTTGTGGTTACAGGGTTGTCTACGCAGTACACAGCCCTTCAATCTATTCTGCATGTATATGCATTGTTTGCGCAGGGTACCTTCCTGATCAACCGAGCCGCCGCCCGAGAGATGGTACGCTCAGAAAAGGCATTGCCTGAAGGAGGCGCTGCTATCGTTAACGTGGCCAGCATCTCAGCCAAAGGCGGTGGTTTTTACTGCAGCGCGTACGCCGCTTCTAAAGCCGGCGTCGTGGCTCTGACGAAGTCGGCGGCTCAAGAGCTGGCGAAACACGGCATCCGCTGCAACGTGGTGCTTCCCGGTTGGACGGACACGCCCATGACGGCTCCAGTAATCGAAAGGCACCGAAACATCGCCGTATCCATGACGCCCCTTAGGAGGGGAGCCGTGCCAGAGGAGATTGCCGAAGCCATCAAATTTCTGTGCTCGCCCACAGCCAGCTCATTTGTGACGGGCGCCGCATTAGAAGTGAGCGGAGGACTCAACATGTGAACCAACGATAATTCCACATCAGTGGAGTGAACGTTATCGGCTTATAAGCAAGGTTTACTACAGATCATCCAGCTCCGGTATCGGCCAATAAAGCAGAACTAGGAGCGAAATAGAAATGTTGGCATATCCTGTAGTTTATAAGAAGCAAGCAGGTAAAGAATTCTAAAATATTATTTCAAGCCACTTTCCTACTATTACGTAATAAATATTCATTTATTGATTGACTGACTGACTGATAATATTATTGAGATTCACTGCACTGAGAAAGAGAAAGGAAGATAAAAAAAGAAGGATGTTAACGATAACCTTTAGTTTGCCACGAAAAGGCCCTGTGTTCGAATCCTGCCGTCGGGCATACCTAAATATGCCTGTATATATATATATATATATATATATATATATATATATATATATATATACACATCCTGAACACCATGGCGATGGCAAAAGTTTGCGTGGAGTATCAATAAAATTTCGATTGCACTGATACACCGGAAAAACTTCCGATGACGAATTAAAAATGTAAAGTCGCTGATCTGTACATAAATGCATATAGTCTACAGAATATAGATGTGTACAGTATCAACTGTGGGCGCATATGTTTAAGCTAACAGCACGAAGGTAGAACTTGAACAAGTTTAGTTTCAGGTCCAAACAACTGGCCCAGAACTGCAGCTTGCTTAACTTCGTATGTACACTACATAGACGGTGTATATTGCTGTTTATAAGAACTTGGCTTTAACATCAGTGTACATGAACTTTCCATAGCACAACAAAATAATGTTTTGCGCTTGGCCGTAGAAGTTTATTCGTGATGGGCCGAAGAACCAGCACCAATCAATTACGTGTGAAGGGCCCAACGAATAGTGTAGGATAAATTAGAGGAATACCTTAGCACCGCGAAGTCTGCAGTACTTTGCCTGATCACAATTATGGCTCACTTCCGATAACATGCCCTATAGTCGTGGCTGAAGCTATGACACGGAAATATTGGTCTTCGACTAACCTATTAAACTGTAATCTACATATACTTGATCCATCCATCAAGCTACAAGTGCCATCAGAAGCTTCCCCGCTCTGAGGCGATATTGGCACGAGTTCTTGTTTATATTTTACGGGTGACCGATTTTTACCGGTTAACAAATGTTATCGCGCAGCGTATCTATCGGAAGTTTCTCGAAACTTCTGTTTTCACCGAACCTTGTGTAATCTGATTATATAAGGTTCGGCGAGGACATACAGCGGATATAACCATCGATAACATTCGAGAAACTTCCGATACATGCAGGCCCGTCCTGCGCTGAGCGATAACATTTGCTAAGCGGTGAAGAGCGGTCACCCGAGAAATATAAACAAGTACACGTGCCAAAAGAGAGAGAGAGAGAGAGACAGAAGAAAGGGGAAAGGCAGGGAGGTTAACCAGATGGGAAAATCCGGTTTGCTACCCTACGCTGGGGTCAAAATTGTTGTGCCGTCTATGGCTCGAGGTAGCATTTACAAAGACTTGCTCGTTCCTCATCGGAGTGGGGGACACGCCCATGTGTGATTTTTGTGGAAGCACAGAAAGTATTGATCCCATTTTGTTTCCTTGTACGCGGTACGATCGACGTCGAGCCTGAACCTCTCCGGGCACCATTTAACCGGCTGAACTCTAAACCATTTTCGGGAACGAAGACCTTTGGACCATGGCTAGAGTGTACTAGATTGGGGGAGTGGGTCCAACGACGGCTCTGCGCTGAGGCATTTTTTTATTGAAAATCCAGGTGGCGCCACCGTCGCTTTCTCCCGAATGAGCGGCCCCGCTCGCCGGCCGGACGCTTGTCGCGTCGGAGACCTTGCCGCAGCTGCATGGAGCTTTGACAGGCGGATACTGGGTGGCGGTAAAACTGAAATTATTTCCCATCGATCCATTGTAACTAAAATGCGAAAAGAGCGGCGGAAATAACGCAAACGACGCAACAACGACGGTGCGTCGAGCAGCTACGACAGCTACTCAGCCCGCGAGCTCGCCTCAGCCAATGAGCTCTGCCGAAACAGCCGGATCCAGCGTTTATTGGCCGGAGACTCCGAATAAGGCGACGGCAGCGCCGCTACATTTTCCGTGTTTTTTGCTTCACCCTCGACGCTTGCTAAGGCGTCCGCTGGGGTGCTATAACGTAAAATGATTCCAAACTATTTTGATTCCAATTTCTGCAATCAGCCTCCACGATTGGTCAAAACATTTTCGGGCCGCTCCCAACTTCGCCTGTCTGTCACGCGACGTCACGAAAACCGCAATAGCTCCCCATCTGATATAACGTGTACACACTGATTATGCATGATTAAACCGCACAAAAGAAAAATAATCATTCCTGATTCGATGTCTTTTCGCCAGTAGCTCTCTGTTATTGGTCCAATATTTTCTGGCTACGCCCACTTTGCCTGTATGTCACGCGACGTCACAAAACCGCGAAAACTCACACGTCAAAGTGACGTGTACGCGAAAAAAATGCATTAATATGCCGAACAAAACTGAAAATTTTTCTGAATAGCCACAGACTGCCCCGTTCCGAAAGGAATCAAAGATGGCTGCCCGCCGATCGCTCAGGCACTCGCTACTCGCACCTGCCGGTGAGAATGTATTTATTTGCGCATGATAAACCTTTTTGCGTGGCAGTAAAACGTTATCGAGCCATATCGCCATGCATACGACATCGCTCTGTCAACTCTTCCTTGTTGAGGATCCGTTTTAGCGGCATTCTTATCCCTCCGTTTTACGCCGCCTCGATTTTCGACCAGCCACCGCTAGCTAAGTAAGGCGAAGCGGACAAATCGGAGAAGCCGGCACCACCCTCTTCATGCGGTTATCTATTTTCACTGTGCTGGCTCGGCCCCATCGAAACCCTCTCCGCTAGAGCGTGCTCCTCGCCTCTTGTCAGCCAATTAGATAAGAAAAATGTGGTCGCAGTTTCACCTGAAAGGCGAAGCATCAATTGCGATAGCAAATTTGTAGAGAGCTATACGGAGTAAATGATAGCAACTTTATCAGTTGTATAAACTTGGGCATGCAGCAGCACCGGCAACACGCAGAACTAATGTCGACGCCGTCGGCGTTTTCCCCGCGTTCGCACAAAATGCGTGCGGCGTTGCTGACTGTTGCCGGAGCCTCTGATATAAATAGGCAATTGGTGCCGCAGCTAAATGTCACCTCCCTTCCCTCCCCCTCCCCCTTTTCGATTTTGCTCGGACAGCTCCCGATGCTCCGCCCACTAGTCCGAGTGTTGTCAGAAGCGCATTCGTTTTTTCACGGACCGGAAGTTCCGGACTGCCCGCGGACACTTGGAGCTGTCAGCAGATGTTTGCTCGGACAAGCGCAAGTAGCTAGCAGACGACGGCTGTCTTAAAAAGATGCGCGCGGTGTTTGACGCCATGTTGTGAAAGATTCCGTGTGCTTCTGCGTACTTTGCGTGCTCCAGGCGGCAACTACTGTGCATTGAGTTATCGCTCCTGTTACATCGGTGCTTTGTGTGCCATCATGCAAGTTTTAGGGGCGAAGCTCCTTAGGGTGTGGGTGTGTCCCTCCTCTGTAGTAGTAGTAGTGGTCGTAGTAGTAGGTAGCCACGTCTACTTTTATGAGAAAAAAAATTCCGAGAGTTGTGGCCGTAGCGGAATCGAACCAGGGACCCCTCGCTTCTGAACGCGTGGCGCTAACCACTACGCCACGAAGCGCACATGGACAGACGCACCACGATGGCAATAAATACCCAACATTAACGAAAGACTGCGCGTTTCTAACGCGTTTGTGCTAGCGCGTTACGGCCCGTGCAAGAAGCTGGTGTAAGACGCTGTGGCCTCTCCGCCTTACCCCCGTATTCATAAACGCTGATGGCGTCGGCAAACGCGGTGCACGTTCCGGCATGTGTAAACGGCTGCGTAAGACGCTGTGGCCTCTTCCCCTTAGAGTACTGCACATTTCTAACGCGTTTGTGCTAGCGTCCCCTTAAGCGGGAGATGGTGCAATTATAATGAAGGGCGCTGTTATAAAATAGGAATGACGTCACATATGGCGCGTGTCATTGGTGGAAGTCAATCGTTCGATTTAGTGCGGCGAGACTGGGCGAATTACACGGAAGATTCACGGTTTACCGATGATTCCCTCCGGAGCTTCGCCCACTCATCATCATTCACCCCGTGGATATGCGGTGTTTTTTTTTTTTTTTTTTTTTTTTTTTTTTTTTTTTTTTTTTACGAGCCGTCTAATTGCTGTAGCTTTAGTCTTCGTGTTCTTTTTTTTTTTAAAGAAAGAAGCACAGCGACCAGGCGCACATGCTTGCTTTTCTTAATGTGTTTCGCTAAATCTGTCATGCTCATTGCTATCTACGTACGCAGTAAGCAGGTAAATTTTGCTTTTCAGGTAAGTGAAACTAGCGTACGTGCAAGGAATCATATATTGCATGTGGCTATTTCCCGCCGGTAGTTAGGGTGGTATTTTGGTATTTCGCGGATTGCTGTTGACATATATGTTGATCCCTTCTGCTACCAAGTTCGAACGTTTAATTTTTGACGTGCAGGATTAGTAGACGGTGTACACGCGCTCTCTCTTAGACACACGTCGGGCCTTTAATTAGCAGACGGTCTCGCGAGCTTTGAGGATGTAGGTGGGTGCTTTCTGCATGAACAACGACGTGGCACGACCATGATTTCGGAGTCTCTCCACAGCAATTTTAGGGCCAATAAATATATTTCACCACCACTACGACTTTGCTTACGTCCGTGTGGGAATTCCACTTAAGTTTCTCAGGCAATGAGCTGGCTAGCGCGACGTAATAAACTGCGCTTTGCGAAAACGTTCTACGCGCTCAGGCTACGATTACACTGTGCTAGCTTCATGGTTGTGTCGGCGACGTACGCCTCTGAGACTGCCCCATTGCGGAGGCCACGCTAATAAAAACGCTGGGTAGGGGGCTATCTACGAGTAGCAAAGAGCAGGCGACGGCAGCCAGGAGAGTGACTTCCGGTCGCGGTGCTTCGACCGAAATCTCGGACAGTCCCCGACAGCTGGATCACGTGACTGTGGCGCGCTCTTCTGTCAGGGCTAGTCAGACCGGAAGCAGCGGACGGTTTGCGGACAGTCCGGGATTGCATAATCGAAGAGGCCCAGTAGATCATCTCTACAGGTCTCGGCGACTGTTTATAGACCTAATGCGCACCTTCAAGTGCGCGCGTCACAAGTGCTCTTTCTCACCCCCCCCCCCTTCTCATTTCGCCCATTTTCCCAGCTTAGGGTAGCAAACCGGATGTGCGTCAGATTAACCTCTCTGCCTTTCCTATCTTCCATTTCGCTCTACCTCTCCGATCTACGCGATTATACCAAATGCACAATTAAACGTAACATGGTTTCTGATCACTTGTGCCTGTTTCGTTCTTTCTATAGCATAAAATACACGCCACTCAACTGGTATTATAAACAATAAATAAAGGTTCGGACAAAGTATGGTCAAAATGCGTCGTTTCATTACGTTTGGTTGTTCTTCGTTCTTCAGAGTGTACGTATAACTTACCCCAGCCATGAGCCTGATTTCTTCCATTGAAGCTTCAAATTAAGCCCCCGCTAAATTTATCTCTGTTATCTATAAAGGGGAGAGGTATTTTATTTGCAAGTGAGGCACATTTTTGTCGTCTAGTGAGTTGTTAATTAAAAAACTGTCAGCCATTCCACTGGGGTGGAGATGGAAGACCAGCGAAGCTGAACTATGGTCGGAATTAGGTATTTTCACTTACGACTATTAAAATGTGATGGTGTAATTGGTTATTTGAACTATTAGAGAATGAGAAATATATATGATCCGGGGGTTTTAATTTATTTAGGGACCACAGGGACCATTGCCTTATGGTCGCTACGGTACACCGCCATAAGGTGTACGGCAATGGTCGGCGCGTTCTTCATAAACACGTCACCAACGCCACGCGCGTTCGGTGCAAACGCGGACAAAACGCCGCCGTGCTGACAACAGTTCTGCGCGTTTCTGGTACTGCTACATGTCCAAGTTTATACAGCTCTTCAGAATTGTGAGAATGACAGCTCATAAACAAATGTCACGAAACAAAACACCGGCAGCGCATGCCTTTTATGTTAAATCTTCTCAGACTGATATATTAAAAGTGGAAAACATATAGATCGCACTCGATGATCGCACACAAGAGCTGTCAAAACGCTGGCAGTGAGCAAGCGCGCCAGCAGCAGCGAGCGAAGGTTCACGCGGTCTATCGCTTCAACGGAAACTGAGCGGCGAAAGCACAGCGCATACACAGGTAGGAGCCGTGTTGCAGATCGCTTTCAAGATACGGTGCGCGCGACCACCCGTCGCCGCGCAAAGTACAAGTAGGCAGTTAATTGCTCGCAGAGCAAAAGCCGCACTCACTCCCTCCCACGCTGCCTTCCCGCTTTCCTCCTTTGGCGTGGGTGATTGAGTCGCCAGTTGCCCTTGCGCCCGGTCGCAAGATACGCATTTGTCTTAGACTAACATTACCATAAAGAAAGTAGCAACAAAAGTCCATTTGTGTAAACTTGAACAACAAACTGTCAGCCGTTCCACTGGGGTGGAGATGGAAGACCAGCGAAGCTGTGCCACGGCAGCTACATAAAAAAAGGGTGCGGCCTGCTGCGTGGGGCTGTACTAGAGTGGGGCCGAAACGGCGTCTCGCGCCTAGTTCTCCTCGCACCCGCTCTGGCGCCACTATTATGGTACAGCCGTTCACGGAGAAGCGCTTCCACAGCTGCGTTGGTACGCTCGATAGTGACTCTAATCAAGCCGTATATAACGCGCTTTTTAGTTGCACATTACAGGTTGAATACTGAAGTCGTTATTAGCAGTGCTGATTACCTATGTGAAAAGACTGCCTTAGGAGTGCCAATCTTTTGTACAGTGGGCCTCAATGCTCCCCATGAAGCTAGGCTTCCCGCTCGACTCACCTGAAATGAAAAGTGCTCTATTACGAATAATCTGGAGTGGATTTACGTGTTTCTTCAAGACGAAGCAGTGAGTGATGCAGGCACTGAGCACGGTGGCCAAAGGGCCCTGACGCCTTTTCTCCTGAAATAAAACTTTTCCTCTATCTCTCTGTTCTCTGCAATCTGACAAGTGCGGCAGGTTGGGAAGGTTAGTGAAGATGCATGACTTGAAATCAGCAGCGGGTCTAGAAACGATGGCAAAATGAGATACGCAGAAATGACAAGCGCTTGTTCGGTGTACGTTTCTTCCTTCTGGCTCCGGTTTTTTTTTTTTTTTTTTTTTTTTTTTTTTTTTTTTTTTTTACGAGCTGCTCATCTTACATCTTGCCCCTGTTTCTGATATTATTTTTTGCATGTACTGCGGATAACCGGGAAGCACAGTCGGAACCACATTCGGAAGCAAAAGCCTAATTTTCGTGTTCTTTTTTTTATAGTCATTCTCAGTAAAATGTAATGAACATATCAGCAACCTGTCACTTGGCTCCCACTTGCTTCCTTTCCCTGACGGCCCTTGGCGAGAAATATTCTTCAGCCACGCTTCCCGACTCTGTAGATTGCAGGTGAATTCGCGGTACTTCACGGTAGCGTCTCTTCTCGCGTTCGAGTTGCACACTGGCAGACAAGAGTTTCGCGGCATCACACCCCTAGAAAAAACCGTCTGCCACACACGCGCACACCAAAGAACCGTAGTCAAGCACAGGAAACATGAGGAAAGCTGCTCACACACACGATCACAAAAAAAAAAAAAAACCACACGAGAATGCGCACGAAAAAGCACACCAACACGCATAAATCCTGAGGCAACCACATTGTAGCACGAACTGGCGTCTGCCTTGCATACCGGAGCAGTGGCGTCCTCACCAAAAACAGTGGCCGCAACTCAGCCTGTGTGCTGACTTCTTGGAGTCAACTTTGAACGTTGCAGGGAACGCACGTTGCCATTCCGACATTTAGTTGCATGCACCGCACTTCGCACCCTGGTACACAGCTAGTGCTTCAGATATATCAAATGTTGACGCCTCGGTTTTGCAGCTGGCACCTCTGCGCATTGTTCCAGGGCTACTATCTTTATCATACATGGGAGGCATTCCTTCTCTCCTGCGCCACATTCGCAAATGCTCAACGCACGAGAAAGCATTTTCCAACGTTATGAATGGCAAGAAATTATAAAGATTTGCCTTCCGTTCCTACTTATGTGATGATGATGATGATTATTTAATGGCACAAACCCACTGTAGGGGATAGGCAACGAACCGGCTGGTAATATGATAAAAAAGTGGAAAACAGAAAGTAATCGAAGAATGTGACTGTCCTGAAGGGGTGGGGGGGGTGCTGTCAATTAGGCACAAGCCAGGGTTAAATGATCACTGCTGTGCACAAATTCATTGAAACATCCGAAAAGTTACGCTGCTAAGGTATAGACCGTGGGACATGTTATTTTATTTATATTTTTGTAGTTAATTTCTCTTTATTTTTTAGTTATTTAGTTTATGTATAGGCCCTCTCAAAATCTGTGTTAGGAGTTAGTTGCCAAACGCTTTTACCCCTTTTGTACGTTGTTGGGTGTAAGTTTCAATTCATCCGGTGTGGTCAATCCCCCTCGTAGGTACTAGTCATGTTCTGAGGCAACAACAACCACCTTCGTCGTTATGAACATCCCACTCTCGAATTTGACGAAGATGAAGATACGGGTGCTGTGCACGCGCCAGCCTGTTTATACCGTCGATTGACGCTCCAGATTATCGCTGACGTACGACACTCTTACCGCTGGAACTTCTGCTTCCTGAGAAGATGTCTTCTGCACAGTGCCTGCTACTTGCGTTGCTGGCATCCTTGGGCTCCGTGACCGCGCCTGCTTTACGGACAGACCAGATAACGCCGGGGTTCTCAGGCCATGCTTCGCATTCTCCGTATAACGTAAGTCATGGCCTCCAGTCAGACAAGAAACTGGAACAGCCCGCCGACGAGCTCGACACTCCCGAACGTGGCAACACGAGTGGCCTCTTGAGCTTGCTTCCCAGTCGTCGGCTGCCCAAGTCCAGCAAGGTGGTGCTCAATAGCGACCACCGTTCCATGGCCGACGTCGCTGCCAGAGCCACAGGGCACATGGCCGGGATGCGTGGCCTGGACATTATGCGCGAGTTTTTCCATACGAACCAGGTGCGCAAATCCTTTTATTATTGCGATAGCAATTGTATGGACACTCCAAGCGCATTTCTATCGTCGGCGTCACAGTGAGGTTCCGTATAAAGTCCAACGGCGATACAATCGTCGCCGCGCGCCATACGCTGAGTGTGCGAGTAAACGCCTACGAGGTTGAGCCGATAATCGCGGCTCAATGTAGCGGACGCGAGGGAGGAAGGCAGGCCAGAAGAGCGCGGTTGTCTTTTGCGCTCACGAGGCACGGGGGCGAGGCGACGGAGAGGGAGGGGGGATTGCGTTCTGCGCCGTCGGCTGCTGGTCACCGCGCGGCCGCGCGGGCGCCGTATCTTGAAAGCGATCTGCGATGTGGGGGAAGTGCGCGCCCGCGCAGGCCTCATCTTCAAAGCGATCTGCGATTGGGGACAAAGTGCATGCGCGGAGTGCCGGTAGCTTCGTATGCGCTGTGCTTTCAACGTTTAGTTCGTGTTGAAGCGAGACGAGAGAAAGCGCGAAGGTCAATTAGCCCGGTGCTGCTGGCGCCCTTTCTCACTCCGGCGTTTTCACAGCAAGCTTCCGCGGTCATCGAGCAAGATGTGTTCATGTTTACCTGTGCGCGCGTGACACCTTGTCTAGTTAGTAAGCGAATGTTTCCAACTTATACGGCCCAATAAACTACTATCCTTGGTTCGTATAGCTCTACTAATTTGCTATCGTAATTGATGCTTCACTTTCCGGGCGTAACTGCGACTTTTTTTTCTGCGATAATGACTAGTGGTGTCATTTTAGTGCCTTTGACATACCTGACCAAGTAGCAACAGGAGACTACACAAAAGACACCCACTGCGCAGAGCCGCCACGGAGGAAAATGTCAATTGGCAGGTGGCGAACGGGGATAAAGCGCGTCTATTGAGGCGCAGGTAGTATTTCAAGCCTTTAGCTAGACCAACCTCTCAAGTTACTGTTACGCGTACTCTAACTCGACGAGTTTAATTATTACGCGGGTACCGAAACTGAAGCGCAAATACAACAAAAACCATCGTAATCATCAAGCTAACGACCCGGTGTACTCCATCGCATGACAGTTTTCTTAAGGACGCAACGCCGCAACGGTGCCATTTATTCAGAACGACGGGCCTTGCAGTTTGTTACGCCGCCAGGCTGCATAGTTCACTAGCTGTTACTTCATTGGTGGCGATATGTGGAACTCTACCAAGGCTCAGCTTGTCTGTCAGGTTCTACGTTTGACATAGTTCTTAGCGCCGTTGTGATGCATCACTTTCACCTTTGTTAAGACCCGCCATGGTGGCTTGGTGGATATGGCGTTGCGCTGCTAAGCACGTGGTCGCGGGTTCAATTTCCAGTCGCAGCGGCCACATTTAGACGGGGGCAAAATACAAAAACGAGCGTACCATGCATGGGCTGTACGGTAAAGAACCCCAGGTTGTCGAAATTAATTTGGAATCCCACACTACGGCGTTCCTCATATTCAGATCGTAGTTTTGGCACGTAAAACGCTACATTTTTCTTACCCTTTGTTAAGTAAGCTTCTCGATACGCAGTAAGAGCTAGTACAGGAAACCTTAGCCTGCGCGATTTCTGATTGAAGAGTAAAGCAGTGACAGAGCCAAAGTTCTTGAAGTTTGATGTCTGTGTCTGCTTGATCACTCACTCCACAGTCAACACTGAGTGTCCTAGCTAACCCGGACCAAGCAATGAAAAAAGAAAGATCATAACTCAGGTTAGGCAAAAGGACAGCGAACAATAATGAAATATATCGCAAATCAGTTCTGCGTAAATTGGCAAGCTGGAGGAAGTTTCATGGTGGAATGTTTTCGAACTCTATCGCCCCGGACCACGACGAAATTTTATTCAACCGCGAAGCATTCTTCGTGAGAAATCATCTGGGTTTTCTTTGAAGCTTCGAAATACTCGTAAGGTGGATGACAGTTTCCCCTTCGACAATCGTGCAGCATTGTTATCATCCCTACATAGAACAACTGTTTTTAAAGCATGACCCGTTTCAGTTGGGACACCGTGTCTACCCATTAAGCATGGCATTACGGAATTATGCCTACAGGTGCTGTTGGATGGACACAACGTGACCAGTTAAGCACCTCGTGTGTGCATTGGAGCGGTAGCGGAGTCATGGTGGCTTCATTTTTAGTTTGGCAGGAGGTAACGGTTATGTGCCTGCTTTAACCCACCTTTCTCTACAGATCCTTTCTCCACATAACCCTGCTCATGTATATCATTCAAGCAGATCGAATGTTTTAGCCACCTGATCAAGAATCGTCCTCGATGACGAAGCTCCTTGTAATCATTCCTCCGTATCAATGAAGACTATGGCAAGAAATTACCTTTTACGAAGCATGCTGTTGGTGCGTTCGTTCGGTGCAACGTCCCATAATTTATTTATTCAGTAAAGTGTAAGACATTTATGTCTACCTCGCAGGCACAGTAGACAATCACGCTAGCAAGTGCGTTCTAACAATGTTTAAAAAGTACATCGCGTGCATCTTCAGGCCCAAACGTGATAACCCACGATAATAAATGCCAAGAAGCAATGTCATTCCATAAATCAGGAGCATCTCCTCGGAGTTCAGCGCTATTAGGCCGTTGTATTAGCCGATTGGACTATAGCATAATGCTTGTCCTGTAAGCTCCAAATAACGCTACTGTAAAACCAGGCAGCACGTCAGGCATATTGACGGCTAATAATTTTTTTCTCGTCTTGCAAACGAGGTCCTGTTGACGTACAAATAATTGTGGAAAAGAGCTCATATGTGAGTGATGCGTTCAAAGCCTCATCTTCATTGTTTTGTGTATGTGCTACGAATATCCAGATTTGAAATTATACTGTGGCTGTTAAGTGCACACTGATTGCCTTGGATATGTGGTCAATACTCAGCCGCAGTTTACAAAGAAGGTTAAATTTACCTGAACAACGCTCGCAGAGTCCCAGTTCGCGTTTATTCACTTCTTGCTACACATTTCAATCAAGTTTTATTGCTGCCTGAAATACTAATCCAGCAAGAGTATAAAGCTCGTGACTGCGCGACAAACACTGAATACCTATACGTAATCTTGCGTAATGACCAGTTCATCCTTAACATTGGCGAAATTTTGACTTCGAAAATTTACTGGAAATTAAAAAGGCTGCGAAAAAAATGTCAGATTTCTATAGAATTTTCTGTCGCTTTACCGTCGACCTTCGGCACTTTTGTATTCGTAGCATTCGAATTCATTAAAGTTTCATGCGCAATTATGGTTCGCAGGTGCTCATCTACATAGCCTGTTCGTTTGCACTGACGGTTCTGGTGCTGGTCTTCACGTTGGTGACTGTGTACGGTGGCCGACGCGCTTTGAGCTCGGACCGGTCAGCGTCAAGCGCTTCGTGGAGGCGATTTGCCGAATCGTACCCGCTTATAGACCGGCGTTCCTTGCTGGTCGACCAGGGCTCAGTGACGCAGAGACTGCTCGACAGCTCCGATGATGACGACGAGCATGAGTATGTAGCTGTTCTTAAAAACGAGGAGGAGGTGGACACCAGCGTGGCGCCGCCACGCGAATTCGGTGATCACAGAGCACGCTCTGTCGGGTACGCCCCGTCTGAGATCAGCGATGGGCCGTGGTCGGCGAGTTGGTCGCTACCGGGCGGTACGTTTCGACCGTTTCAAAAGCTTGCAGATCGGTGTACGTGCACTTGAACAGGGGTAGTATATTGAAACCGGCCATTCTACAATTCACGCAGGTTGGTTGACTAAACCAGTAAAAGTAAACATGACCAAAGTAAACCGTGGACGGGAAAAAAAATATCGTGGCCCCGTCTCTTCCTAGCAAAAGAGCAGCAGATACATCGTACACGTAAAGGACGGCCCTTGACTGTACAGTAGAGTCAGTGTTCTGAATGCCACGTAAGGAAAACACAACGTAATTGGTTTTACATAAATGGAAGTTCAGCTGTCTTTCAGCCTTGTGGTGTTACGATACTATTGGTACATTGGACAACAGAAGGAGAGACAAAAGCGAGAGTTGCGAGAGTTTTGCACAGCCAGACGCAGTTCGCACTGAGTGTGCTGAGAGGTCATTAGAAGAACTGTAAAAGTAGATATATTCTTGTATTTTGGAGTGACATAGCATCCTGTTAATTCTAGCTTAATTAGGCTTTGTAACAGCGTATTCATCTTAAGGTATACGGAATCACGTGAAAGGTGAAGTTGCTCTTCTGAAGGCTGTTTTTACTACAATAAAATCGGTCTCTATTTGCTTGTTCTCCATGTACATAAGTCTAGTGCGTCATAAGTATGTATTTTATGAAAACAACTGTTGAACGTATCTCATGTGACACAGGCTTTAAGCCAGTTGAGTCGAAAAGAAACAAAGTAATAATTGAAGGAATCAGGTATATTTTGATAATGACGCAAGCTTTTTGGGTAAACTATTTAAGAAAGCCAACCGCTAATGCGTATTTATGTATACAGGTATTGATGCTGGTAGTTCTGAGGACAGATCAGTTTTCATAATGCGCGCAGCAGTCTTATGTGCTGAAACTGGGCAAGTTGCAGGTTAACTGGATATTTATGCATCAGTGTGGCATACCGGCTGCCGAAAAAGAAAACTGCTTTTTTTTTTTTTTTTTTTTTTGCAGCCTGGAGACACTTTCTGACAAATGGCATAGTACAGCGCGCTCATGTTAGTGAGACTAATGCGACTGAACGTACCTAGGCTTTACCAGCAAACCATGAGAAAATCTAGCTTTCTCCCACTTTTATGGCCCTCAGACGTTTGCTCCAGACAGTCGGTGCAACAGCGCGAACTGTCACAAAACCCAATAAAGAATAAAGACAGTGTCCGCTGATGTCTGCAACAGCCTTCCGCCATGGCGGTAGCGTAATACATTGTCACTGTAACAGGCTAGCATTGGTTTATGTACTTGAAGTACGAAAAGCCGAAATGATGGCGTGTGGTATTGTCTCTGTAGTCCAACGTATGCTATATTTATCCCTGTGCAGAGTATGTAAGTAGCGGCTTATGCGTTTCTTTTCCTAATTTTTTGTGTGCCACACTGCGCCTTCCGTTTACACGTAGCACGCGGTATAGGTAGTTCTGGGACCTTACCGTGGACATATCTTGACCTCGGCCTTTTCGACGTTGAGAGACAATGTATCGGCAACGTTGACATCGTGGCTTACGCGGCTTAGTCACTTGCCTGAAAGCACAAAAAAAGCAGAATGTATCAGGTTAACTGAGAATATTTGCTATAGTTTCTGTAATACTAAATCTACATGCTAAAAATGAAACTGGGGCCTAATTTACTAAGCTTTTCGTTAGTAAGGGATCTTTGTCATTGGCCAGCCGTCTGCGCTAACACGTCCAGCATTAGGAGTGGCTGGAATTCTCTTACGAACAGTTCCAGCGTAAGAGCTTTTTGTGAACACAGGCTTAGTTTCTGAGGGGGCATTTGGATGTTTTGCTTCGCATTTCCGGTGTTCACAGTAACATTAACTTGTCTCATCCTGTTTCCAGACCCTCCCCAAGTCATAATAAAGAGCAAACAAGGTGTCAAGCGGGTAAGTGGAGAGAAATCTATCGTACGCAGGCTTAGCGCTGCGCATATAGTTTATTGAATAAGAGCACTGCAGGTAACCATATTAAGAGGTACACCGTTTTCCCATTTACTCATGTTACAAAAGTCTCTGCTGTAGTAAAATAGCGATCGATGAAACCATGCAATATCACTTGAATGTCGCGTCTGACGTCTCCTTCTTGGGGTGGCCTGCAGATATGGGCGTATCGATGCTAGAGTTTACAACAACACGCAGACGACAAGGCGCCATACGACGCCCCTAGTAAGTTTCTTACGTACACCCTGCGTACAAATATAAAAATAAACGTAGATCTGCTTAGTAAGCAGTCCGGATGGTCAAGTTGACGCGCTGGCAGGGGAATTTCTTGGTCTTATGGTTAAGTGACGTTGACCAACCTGCCGACATAGCCAAAAGGCTTGGTAACGAAAACAAGTGAAAACAACCACAGCTAACAAACTCGCACATACCAGGCGTTCTTTGTCTTAACGGAAAACAAGAATTTAATACCCACGAGTAGTCCATAACGCATGCCTACTTTTTCAGCTAGATGATTCGATGATGCACAATAAAGCAAGATCCTCAATTGACTAATTAACGGAAGTTCACTATTTAACGTATGACGTTATCACTTTCAGCGTCTACATTTCAAATTACGCAGAAAAGTTTTGAACTACAACAAATTTCGACTAATTCCGTCAAAGTTCATTAGTGAAGCAAGTAATATGTACGCCTCCTGTAGTAATCCAGTTCAAGGGATAGAATTGTTATGTGTTACGCAAACTTTTTAAGAATTGCCTTTATATACCTCTGGCTACTAGTTCTGCTTCGCGAGCATTCGTTGATGTGCATCTTTATCTTACACGCCATGCATGTCCCGGCAGCCCATCGAGGTGTTCCCGAGCCGACTGCTGGATCTATGCAACCAGGACGCGCCGCACACTTTCCTCGCTTTCCTGCCGAACGGGTGAGCCGCGTGTGACCCCCAGCCTGCGCTAATATATCGCTAATATATCGAGGCAAACTAATATATCGAGTCTTGTGCGTACGCTAAAGAATTCCACGCTGTTCAAGTTAATTAGGAACCACGCACTAATTCGTCTCGGTAATCCCTGCGTTGCTTCGAGACGTTGAACCACATCAATCGGCCAAGCAACCCGCACAGTGTGAGCAGATTCAGGCCGACCACTAAGGCAAGTTTAGTGCGAACGCTGTTGGGTCGGGACTGGTCTGCAGTGCGCATTACGCAATCGGGAGCACAATGCTCTGCTCGCACGCTCTGTTGTCTGCTATTCTGGCCCGCCAGGAACAAGTTTATTAGAATGCGACTGAGGCAGTTGATGATGTGGTTGACTGGAGCTGCGTAAACGCACTTTTCGAGCCGGCCCGTCCACTTCGTGTTCATTTAGGCGAGCCCATGTAGGAGAAGACAAGGCACGCTTTCCGCCGCGCGCACGACCACGCTTTCAGGAGCACAGGCGCTCCAAGCGCCGACGACAGCAATGTTACTGTATTGGGCACTGGCGTGCCCATTACACGTCACATGTTCTCCCGGCTATACAAAGTCAAAGCGATTGTTCCAAATAACCTGTAAACTACTAATTGCTAAGTCGTTCACCAGAGTTATTTGAGAGTACAGCAAAGAAGCGGAGTGGTGATGGCAGCCATTGAATGAATGAATGTGTGTTGTTTACCGGCGCAAGGGCCAGATGGCAGCCATTCACCGGACCTTCGACACCACGGCAAAGTTTTGGTGGGTCAATGGTAGTGCTCAAACCATCTTGGTCAATAAGGTTCCCATTGCACCGAATGCATATCGAGATAGGATAATTAGAGTTACTGCCTAGTATTCCTCCTTGGAATTGGCACAGCTCTAAAGGGACACTAACGAAATACACATCCGCTTTGGTGACGAAGTGGATTTGATGTTGCGCTGTTAAGCCCGACGGCGCGGGATCAAATTCCAGCTGCGGCGGCCGCATTTCGATGGGGCGAAATGCAAAAACGCCCGTGTACCGTGTATTGGGTGCACGTTAAATAACCCCAGGTGGTCGAAATTATACCGTAATCCCCGACTACGGCATGCCTCACAATCATATCGTCGTTTTGGCACTCAAAAACCCCAGAAATTATTATATTAGGAAAACACTAAAGCAGTTTACAATGATAGAGTAGTCTTTAAGGGCTCTACTTTCGTAGATTTTGCGACAATATGCTGATTAGTAGAATAGAAAATTAAGGTCAAAGTTCCATTTTTTCGAATTTTACGCAGAAACCCTAGGACCGGTACGTCAGTGTGAGGTCAGGGATATCACCGTATTTTTTTTCCCTGCATTTCGGTCGCTATGGCGCCGTAAAAGCTCTTGAATTTTCCTAGGCTCAGTCACTGGCTCTTTCAGAGTACAACGCAGTCATTCTTTATCGATAGAAATTTACCTAAGGACGTGCAGACACTGCGAAAATCTATGACGTCACGGCGAGCTGGTGCGGAAACGTCAAGGTGGCGTAACCATCCGTTTTTCGTTTTGCGTTTTTTGTGACTTACCGAGCGTCTTCTCACGGTAAAGGTGTCTTTTTGTTGTAGATTGCTGAAGGGTAATTAAAAACACAGCTCAAATAGTATTTTAATGCGTTAGCATTAGAAGTGTCAAAGTCGAAGAAAAGTATGCGCGTGAAGTAGGGGAAGCCAGTCACTTGGTAGAGGTATATATATATAGAATCAGAAGCACAACTTCGCGGTTATCTTAGGTTTATTATTTACCCAACAGTTTCGGTCAGTGGACCGACCTTTTTCAAGGGATACAGGAACTTCTCGCAACAGTCTTTTTATATCTTCAGGTAGTGAAAGAAGGCGCCAAAAAAGTGAGAAAGGAGAGATAGAGAGAGCAAACCACAAAAAAGAATCCAGGGAGAGAGCCAATGGCAGGGAGATTCCTTGTTGGTAGCGGGGTTCTTCACGACAGCTGCTTGTCATTATTGGCAGTGGACAAGTGCTTGATACGGTCCCCATTATGGGTCGCTGTTAAGCGTGTTTGACATGCACATTTGTCAGACACGCCTGTCATGTTAAGTTGAACATGCCAAAAAAGAAGAAGAAGAAGAAGAGAGACGGAGAGAGTTAAAGGAAAGACGCCAAGACAAAGCAAAGGGCAAAACACGAGAAACACGAAAGAAGAAGACATAACCTATATATATATATATATATATATATATATATATATATATATATATATATATATACACAGTGTAGCGCAGCTGACCGTGGTCTGCTGCGGACCACCATCAGTTACACTTCACTCTTCAATAAGGCGGGCCGTGTGTAGAGCGAGCTCCTGAGCAACACTTTGAAATGTGGTCAACGCGGTTTAAATCATGCATCCGGGACCTCAAAGAGGTACGAAGCAATGCCACACGCATTTCTCTCACGTCTACCGCAAGATTGCCACCGCATTACTTTTTTTTCTCCTTAGTGTCTGTTAAACACGAGAGGAACGAAACCCATTTAAGCACACCCCATGTGTCTGGTTTTTCCTAGGAGCCAGCACCGTTCCAAGTGGATCGCCCACGGCCGCCACAGCGAAGTCTTCCAGGTGGCTTCCCTGCTCAGGCGGACCGTGCTCAAAGTGGTTCCCGTCACGGGAGACTTCACCGAGCAGCAGGTCGACACCATCGCCTCCGCCATTCAGTGCTGCCTGTGAGTTATTAGGAGCACGGAATGTTGGGCTACACGTGCTGCCAACGTATACCTGGGTTTCAAGCTTCGCTGTTATTCAAAAAACAATTTCAAACAAAAACTAACAATTTCTTATTTATTATTGCGATAGCAATTATATGGACACTGCTACCGGATTTCTGCCGTCGGCGTCGCCGTCGTCTTCGCCGTCGCCGTGAGGTTCCATATAGATTTCAAGGGCGATAAAATCGTCGCTGCGCGCCGTATGCGCGAGCGAGAGCGCGCGGGGCACGCGCGCTATCACGGAAGGCGAACCCCCTCCCCCCCCCCCCCCGCCCGGCGCGTTATCACGGAGAGCGAACGCTCAGCGGAAAGCAAACGTTACCGTCGCGCGAAATACCGTGGGGATATGGGAGGGAGGGAGGGAGGGAGGGAGGCGGGGCGGCGCTGTGCTCCGGCACCAAAGGCGTATCTTGCCACTCAATCTCCCACGCGAAAGCAACAAAGCGGGAAGAGGGGGGGGGGGGGGGGGGGGGAGGAGCAGCTTCTCCTCTGCCAACAACTTCTCATTTGCGCTTTGCCCGGGGATGCCGGTCGTCCGCACCGTCTCTTATCTCCACACGGCTCTGACCTTTGTATGCGCTGTGCATTCGCCGCTCAGTTTCCGTTGAAGTGATAGACCGCGCGAACCTGCGCTTGCTGCCAGCGTTTTGACAGTCGTTGGCTGCGGTCATTCAGTGTGATCTATTCATGTTTGCTTGTGCGCGCTGACACCACGATTGTTAATTCAATTAGTAAGCCAATGTGTCCAAGTTTATGCAGCCGATAAAACTGCTATCCCTACTCCGAATAGCTCTCTACTAATTTGCTATCGCAATCGATGCTTCGCCTTTCGGGCGAAACTGCGACATTTTTTTTTATTTTATAAACAGGCGTGTTTTGGTGCGGCGTAGCACGAAGTTAACTAAAGGTGTGATTATATCAGCGAGAAAGAGCAGGTGAAGCAGTTTGCTTCACCTGCCCACAGTTGCTTTCATATAAAATCAGATTATGTGATTCGATTAAAAGTGAATATTCGCGTTAAGGGTGAGCGTGAATATTCCGTTTGGCGGTAAATAAAATAACATGCATGTTTTTTTCTGTTCTTGTGTCATAGATTCAAGTGCCCTATCAGCCACCCTTACTATACTGTTTTTTTTTTTTTCAGTTTTGCTTGCAGGGGCGGAAGAATTAGAAATACACTTGCGTAGCATTTCAAGACCGAAATAAAAGAACGAATGCTTAATTTTGAAAGAATCTGTGTATACCCAATCGCATTAGTTTCTGAGAAATATAGACCTTTAATCACTGCGATATCCTCACATGTAGCGGTTACTCGGTTGTTTACCTGTGTCCAGTGACTGAGTCAATTTGGTTGTGCGACAGAGTGAGGCACGGTAAGCATCATGGAGGAAAGGAAAAAAAAAAACTAGGAGAAAGCAATGACGTCAGGCAGCTAGCCTCGCCAAGGTTACACCCTCTGAAGTTGCCTTTATTTCCTTCGGTGCCTTTCTGCGCGTTTGCTCTTGTGAAGAAGGCCCTCCGAATTTGCCAAACCTTTCGAGGCATTGTTTGGCTTGTAGTAGCATTTAGTGACGCGTTCGTTCCGATGGGTCGCCGCAACCCTCACTTTCATACTCTCCGCGCGCTCGACGGCTGGAAATTACGACTTGCCTGTCACGTGGTGAGTGCCTATTGCCCATCCGCCTTTCCTTTATATTATTTTACAGGGAAGCTGTTTATGGCTAGGGTCCCGTGCAGTTTTATTGCGATAGCAATTATATGCACACTCTAAGCGGATTTCTGCCGTCGGCGTCGCTGTCGTCGTCGCCGTGAGGTTCCGTATAAAGTCCAAGGGCGATAAAATCGTCGCCGCGCGCCGTATGTGCGAGTGAACGCGCGGGGGACGCGCGATTTCTCGGAGAGCGAACGCACGGCGGAGAGGAAGCGCGACTTCCTGTCGCGCGAAAGGCCGTGAGGGTGTGGGAGGGAGAGAGGGAGGGAGGGAGGGTGGGAGGGAGTGGGGGCGACGCTGTGCTGTGGCACCAAATGTGCATCTCGCAACCGGGCGCAAGGGGAACTGGCGACGCAATCTCCCACGCGAAAGGAGAAAAACGAGAAGGCAGCGCGGGAGGTAGGGGGAGGGGTGGCTTCTACTCTGCCAACAAATGCGTTCTTGTACTCTGCGCCGGTGCGGGCTGTCGGTGTTGTCGCGCGCACGGTATCATGAAAGCGATCTCCACACGGCTGTGACCTTTGTATGCGCAGTGCTTTCGCCGCTCAGTTTCTGTTGAAGCGATAGACCGCACGAACCTTCGCTCGCTGCGGCGGCCGCCCTTCCTCACGCCACCGTTTTGACAGTGCTTGCCTGCGGTCATCGAGTGTGATCTACTCATGTTTGCTTGTGCGCGCTGACACCACGCTTGTTCATTCAGTTAGTAAGCGAATGTTCAAGTTTATGCAGCCAATAAAACAACTATCCCTACTCGGTATAGCTCTCTACTAATTTGCTATCGCAATTGATGCTTCGCCTTTCAGGCGAAACTGCGACATTTTTTGTGTCCGTCAACAAAAACTATCACCATCAGCAATATGGCTCGAGCATCGTCGTCTTCCACAGCTAGCTCGTTGGCGCCCCTCGGTGCAACCGCGCGAACGCGCTCGTGCCACAGCTCGCGCGTTCGTCGTCGTCGTCGTCTTCCACAGCTTGCTCCGTTGCCGCTAATCACTCCAGTGTACAATTTCATTTCTCTTCTATCCTCTTAATGGGGAGGCCGCGTTAAGTAAATTTGTTTTATTTACGGGGTATGAGCCATTGTTTAAATGGATATGAGCCATTCATTGTCTTACGTGACGGACACATTTGATAACAGAGGTTATACGGGAATGTGTTTGCGTACCTATCATCACGATGACCACCGATCAGGGCAATAGATGTCATACCTTTGTTCGAAATACTGTGTCACCTCTATGTCATGTGTAAACAGCTTCGCTGATCATCCACCTTCACAGAGTGGAATGACTCATATTTTTTTATGATCAAGCTACTTCAAAATTGTCACGTGACGCTCCCACCTAATCCTTTCCTTTCCTCCATGGTAAGCTCCTCCGGAAGTCTAGCGCTCTCACGGGTGAGTCATCTAAGCATTTTCCCGAGGAATGTTTTTGCTAGCACGTGGGTGTCAAACTGCAGGTATATATAAAACGCGTCATTTTAAGAGATTGCCTTCGCTGCTCGTTGCTGACATGTGTCTCCGTCTTACTTTTCAGCAAGCTGAGCACGTTGAAGCATGGCACCCGCTACGGAACTCCAAACTTCATCGAGGTTGAACGGTTAGAACATCTTGCTGATTTTCTATTTGCCGAAGAACCATCAGCCACTGCGCCAAATTAATAAGTGGCGGAACCTGCTATGTAGAGCATGCATTTTCTCAATAGTTCGATTTGTTGATCATTGTCGGGACACTTTACTGAGGCTTCCACTAAGGATAAGATGTTTGCAAGGAAAGAAATACTGGACATGAAGTATTGATGCCCGATCATCTAGGGGTCGTCTCTAGAATATCTATTTGAAGACAACTAATCACAGATGCATTGAACTGGAAGGGCCATGTTATAAATATGCTCTTACAATCTTACATCTAACTCAACTGGGCATGACACCATTCCACTACGGACGTATGCAAGAACAGAACCGGACTTCTTTTGCGTTGCACATCCCCGAAATAGCCTATTATATATATATATATATATATATATATATATATATATATATTATAAACCGTATTGGTATACATGAGAAGTGGTGTCCCACTTTAAGTTCTTTTCCGCAGATTTATACAACAAAGGCATTTTTCTCGGGTCAATCCCGGTCTCTCATAACTATCAATACAGGAAGCCTAAACTCTGTCTATGCGGGGCAGTGACATTTATCTGACATCACAGTTTTTATGACTGACCATGTCATTGCTGGTGACTTGAATGTATGCTTCGTCACGGTCGCCCGTGGAACGCTGACGCAGAACGTAGTTAACGCAGCCTCGTTATGCATCGCCTTGCAGCTCTGGAAGCGCTATAGGCAACTATTGAAATTGACTATTTGGTGCCCCTGAATATTCAGTAGGCGCATGTGCCCACAATTTTCCAGATGTCAGTAACAGCGCTAGACTGCTGCAGTTTCACGTTCTTTGTCACAGTAGTATATCAAGAGCGCATTGCGAGCATGCCGTTAGGCCCGGTTTTAGCACCGAAAGCCTGTTGCTTCGCACGCCTACAGTAACGATGGTTAAATCACAAGAGGTGGCCACCGATAACGATCGTACCTTGCTGCCGGCGTTTCACCTCCGTTTATCAAGAACGCCGCAATACAAACTTCAGCTTTCTTCGTGGTCGAAGATTTTCCGTAGCTGGCTGCAGCGTGTGTGTGTGCTGTGCGCGCGCAGGATCGCGTGCGTGTTCGACCAGTTCCCGGAGTGGCTTCTGCGCAGCGGCAGCAGGGGTCTCGACTCCTCGAGCGAGTCCCTGGCCGAAAGCCTCGCCTCCGAGATGGCCGGTACGGACGGCAGCCCCGACGCATCCGATTTGCTCGCGGCCTTCCGCCGATGGAAGGGTACACACACTAGTCGTTTTACTTTGTTAGGCATAAAATACTCTGTTCCCTCGTACATGGTTTCCCGAGTACTCGTGTTTAATTCAACGGCGGAATAGTATGAAAATTGAAATAAGGTTGCAGTCAACCTTCATTACAGTGCAACGAGTTATGAGGATCTAAAGAATACGGTTAAGTAATCGTCATTGACCTTGAAATTCCCACAGAAACGCATGAATTCGAAATCCCGTTTTAACAAAGCGAGAATGTCCGTCAAACTGAATAACTTTTTTTTTAGTTCAGGCTGAAGATTTACTGATAATTTCGCGCCAATCAGGCCAATATCCTGCTGGCGCGCAGCGCTGGTTATAGATTGTAACTCCTCTGATGCAACAGTTCAGTAACGGCGCTGACGCAGCATTCGATGGCACGTGATTCGTCACGAATAGTGCTAGAGTATCGAAAAACAGGAAAATTACCTTGATCGCTATCAGTGATTTGTTGTGAAAAACATTTGCAGGTTCAAATCCCACTTGTCTGGGTTATTCGGGACATAGGCGAAAAGTTTTACATTTGTAGTTTGCTATTTTTCATTCACTGTATTTTTTTTGTCTCTGCCTGCCTACGCCATACTGCAATCGCGTGTGGTATGGTTTGTTTAAATAAGCACTATAAATTGTAAAATTTCTCTGTCGACGACGTGCATTCACTTGTCTAAGCTTGGGCATGTTTTTTTTTTCGGTGGCCGTATTATCTCTAGACATTCAATACTAAATGAATTTACTCGACATTACGTGCGATACTAAATGGACACAATGCCAATGATTTAGCCTAATTTGCGTTCGTACTTTTTATTGCCAATTTACCCATCGGCACACTCTTACTTGTACTTCTTCAGGAACACTGTACTCTCTCTGTCATTTACGTTAGCTTTCACCTACGATTTTTGTTTTGTCTTCTCTTTTTTAATATTCTCGCCTACATCGCATGTTGTGGGCTATTATGCAAACAAAATGTTGTAGTGCCTTCGATAACTCTGCGTATATTGCACTCTCCTTGTTCCAGGCACAAATCAATGCTGCCTAACACTGCACTTCATTGTGTTCGAGCTAAGTTACGCAGGAAAGCCGCTGTCGCGGATAACGGTGAGTGCAACGGCCCAAGTGATGCTTGCGAAAGGGTAGCTGCTTTTTTCAATGCGTAGCATTATATGTCGAGTCGGCTGAAAAATTCAGTGTGAAGCCAGAAGACCCCTTTCCCAATACAGGTTGAAGCCCATTGTGTGCGCGGTTGATGGCTGCCATCCAGAGTAGAGTGCCAAAAGACACATTGTCCGCTATATTTACGAGCGCGCCGGCGCAAAAACATTCAACAAGCCAGTCCGCTTTCGCCATACGTACGAGAAGAGAGATGCACATATTTACATTGCTGAACATATACATTCCGCACCACGCCTGCCGCCATATAATGCTACGCATATCTAGGATACGCATTTCTAGGATACGAAGAGAAGGGAAGCGCAGTCGAGGTCGGCAGAGAACCAGATGGGATGATGAAGTTATTAAATTTGCAGGCGCAAGTTGGAATACGCTAGCGCAAGACAGGGGTAATTGGAGATCGCAGGGAGAGGCCTTCGTTCTGCAGTGGACATAAAATATAGGCTGATGATGATGATGATGATGATGATGATGATGATATCTTCGACAGTTAACGTTCAGAGAAGTTCCGCTTAATTTGCTTGCGTGATGCTCGGCGCGGCATAACCAACGCGTTTATGCCGTCATAGGCAGCGGAGGGGGGACAGCTGCGCGTGCGTGCCTAATTAATGCGCGTGTGGCGCATCCTCTCATTTCGGTCCTGTTTAGTCACCTTCCATCCTCACTGGCGGGGCGTTTACCGGGGCGTACCATACTGCTTGCTATTCCTCTTTTAGTGCAGGCTTAGGCATTTCTAGCCTAGCCTCAGGCATGCAGGTATTTAAATAAATAACGCATTCTATATCAGCGTAACCCCAACATACATCATTATCACGCATAACACATTGCGCACCACATCAACCGCCACATACTGCTTCGACAGATGACGTTCAGTGAGGTTACGCTTTCTTTTTCGAACCGTCTATGCTGTTTCTAAAACGGGCGTCTAGGCTCCCTGGAGACAAGTGTATTTGCTTGTGGTTATGGAGGACTGTTTTGTTGTTGTTCACAATTGGTGCGTGCGCGCATGCGTGCGTGCAAGCTTTACATAGATCTGTGTCGCGAGTGCAGCGCTTATTGTCCGGACTCGTATTCGCAAAAAAGTGCTTACGATAGACGTTTTGCGTGAGGAAAGGTACCAGCCCATGGTGATCGTGGACATGTCCTTAGGATAGGCGTCCAGATTATCGAGAACAGCACTGACGATCAAAAAATATCCCTTTGCGAACTTACCACAGTTCTTTTTCTTTATTCCCTTTAGCGTATACTCATGGAAAATGCACTTCCCCTTCTCATACAAACTGCTCGCCAGAAGAGAAGCCACGACTTTTTGTGCTGGAACGGGTGTCTCGCTGCACGACCAGCGAACAGTGTCGCACAATAGTTTGCTAACATAAAATTACTAGAAAGAGCCCCTGCGCTGCGGCCGTTAGCTGCCACGGGAATGATGGTTAGTACATGGATTTGTCTAATCTTCATGCTTATGGCTTCAGTCGTTCTTGTGGTTTGATATATTACGGCATATCTGCACTTACTGGTCTAAATTTCGAAGCACTCTTGCGCCTGTCTAAACGCAGAAAGCAAGAAGCACATGCACAATCATTGCGAGTTGTTGCATTTATGAAACAATATGTTGTTGGAAATGAATCGTTTGCTCAGTCGCAAAGCCCTTCGAAGTCACAAAGACGAAGCTTAGGCAAATCCATGTATACTTACGATCATTCCCCCGCTGGCTGAGAGCGAATAACTTGCAGGTCCCGCCGACACAAGCGACAGAGTTCCATCTTATAAATGTTTGTAGGAAACTCTGTATCGTGTCCCAACGCCACCAAGACGATCGCTTCTGCCTCGTGATCACGCCTTTGTCTCCACGGCAGCTGCGCAGCGCGTTACAAGGGCGCAGCCTGGTGCAGCAGGCCGCGTGCTGCGTCGCCGTAGCCGAGCGCGCCCTGGGTTTCCGGCACACGAGCGTGGACGCTGACAAGCTGCTGGTGGCCGTGACCGACGCGGCCTGCCTCGAGTACCGGCTGCCGGACAGGATGCCCATCTCGGTCGAGAGCGCTGGTCTGAAAGCGCACTTGGCCGGCGGCCTGTCGTTCGCTGTCGATCCAGGCAGGTTGCGCGCGACTTTTACCCGAAACAAAACTGTCAATTCTATGCCTGCTTCAGTGCAGTTGAATCATCCACTGAAGTCCACTGTCGATCATCCACTCAAAGAATCTGGAGTCAACGCCCTTGTCAAGCTTTGTGCTCATTTTTGAGCTGGAATTGTTAAGCACTTTCCAGCTGGAAACTGTTACCGTTTAGCTCAACGGGCGACAATATCGCACATTATTACGCACGACGTACTCATGATAATATACGAGCTGGCAATCCACAGACAACGCATAATGGAACATAATTTTTCTGAACATTTCTTGAAAGGTGGATTGCAAGATGGCAGCATAGTAAATGTAAAGTAAAAGTGTTCTGAATTGAGGCTCTTTCCACCCTATCCAATTGAGAAATCACTGATTATTAAGGAATCAAATATACGAGAAACAGATAAAAGCGTGTGCTATAAACAAAAGCTTCTACATGCGATCCTACCTTCACGTCGAAGACTTGATCCGATGCTCAAGCTTCGTGGCGCACATCGGGGCGGAACTTCGTGCGGCAAAGATTACGCTTGTAAAGTGGTGTGTTTCAGCCGTTGTGACGCGCAACGATGCACCGCAAGCTTCGCCGGCTGAAAGAGACATCGCTTTCTTAGCGTAAACTTCTACGCTCATCGCAATTCCTTGCGACAGCAGGCTCGCCAGAAGTGGGCATATTAGCAGGTGCACGAAAGGACCCGCACGCGCAATGCTCTGTCTCGACAACAGGCTACTTGCTCCGTTAGAGGGCGGAAGCATGCATTTTTTCATGGCACGCTCTCACAGATCCCGCGATATTTTCTCCCCGCCTGTACATGTAGATTGCCAAAAAGGTCCTCAACAGATTAACCTACGTGAGCGCAGGTAGCTTTGTATGGTCTTGAAGAAATTGGCCGTTCCGCCCGAAAGGCGAAGCACTGACTGTGATAGCAAAGCGTCGCCCTTGAACTTCTCGGACGGTGTTCTTCCTTTAAGCGGGTTCGACTAACGCGGACGCGACATATGTGGGTGCGCCGAAATTTCTGGCACCCTTAAAAGCTTTTTTAACACGCCAGGTAGGGCCTGTAATGACATCGCACAGGCACCACTGCGCTGTCCATAAAGAGCACCCCCCGTATGAAGTTACATCACTTTCAGATTGTGAACATATATTTGTTTTTTCGCACTTATTAATAGTGTTCGAAGATTTAAGATAAAAGCATGCGCTGTGAATGTTGTGTTTCATGGCATTTGTTTGTGGGCTGCCATTCTCAAAATTCTGAGGAATAATTCAGTCAAGAACGTAAGACCTCGCATGAGCAACTTTAGTGATTGAATCGATTATCAATTTAACTCACATATGCGGCATGGATAAGCATATAGCATACATGTACCTAAATAGGTGTGGAGCACCCCCCCCCCTCCTCATCCCCCCCCCCCCCCCCCCGGCGACGCCAATGACGACGACGAAAATTCGCTTGGAGTGTCGATATAATTGCTATAGCAATAATAACACAAAAAAACCACCACACTCAGCCACCACGTCTTTGAAAAACAAGGCCTGTGCACCCTACGCAATCGGTTTCCCGATGTCATAACCACTACGGAACACAGCGCGACCAACAAGGATCAACGGTGTATTATACATGACGTCAAGGCTGCAAAACTCACGTCATCTAAGAAGCACATGCAGAGCACGCAAGATTGCTGTGTCTGTAGCCTCAACCGACTTCTATATATGGGTGATATTTTCACACTGGTGTCTAGGACGCGTCACAGAAAGAACGGACATAATGTCAAATATTTAGCCAGTCATCGCCCCCCATCCCCCCCTCCCCCCCTTGCTACCATGATGAAGATATATAGGGTTTATTCGCGCAAGGGCCAGGGACCTAATGCTATTCAGCTGAAGATCGTCACGAATATAGTTCAATTTTATACGTTTTAGGTAATAAGTGCTTCGTATAAATTCAGCACAAAGTAAAGAGTATGGATCGTGTTTATCAAGAAGAAGCGAGTAATCTATAGTAATGCGTGCGTGCGGCGTGAGCCTGTGAAAAAGTTGTCGCCGAATTTTGTTTGCGAAAAAGTGCAAAGTGAAAGCTGTTTTTTTTTTGTTTTTGTTTTTTTTTTTGGAACGTTCCTTTTCACGCTGACCTACAGGCGTTCACACTCAGTGAAATTAAGTAGGTATGTTTTTCTGCTTGTTTTCTCAATCGCAGAGGACAAAGACAACGACGACTCTGCAGTCAAACATAACGCAGCTGACAGCCCTCGTTCAGACTGCAGGTGCGACAATATATCATGTATAATTACATGGAATTCACATGGTACCAGCGGCAAAGTACATGTGTTTCTTCGCTATTTGCCCCCATAACACGCCTGAGATGTAAAACGGAGGAGGTAACCAAATGGTGCAACAAATTTCTTTTAAAAATCTCCTTTCTGCGGACAGGAAGTTCTACGCGAAAATGTGCCAATGGTTCTGTTTCCCGTGTTGCTATTAATAGAACAGTCTTCCTAAACAGACAAATAATTTGACCAATGACGTTACAAAGCACGGTCGTTGCATGGCCGCTATTGAATTGTGAGACGCCGTAGCCAAGTTTCAAGTAATTACGTATAACGTAACTCCGGCACACATCATTGTATATATGTCCAAATGTGCCGCTATCATGCATTCAGACGAAAGACGTTGCCGTGCACAACTTTTTTGGAGCCCATACGGCTGCGAAGAGCATTCGCGTGACGAACGAAGTCAGCAGACCACAGACCCGTAAAAATATTACTACTCTATATCGCGCGCTATAACCCCATCAGACAAGGTGTAGACATTTGTAGACGCGACCTATTTCTGCCATTTCTGCGCAGTGGTGGCACAAACATTAAGTTTAGGGTAAATTGAACATTCTGCTAACCTATGTTACTTCTATTTTACTTCTGAGTGATATGTATCGTTACAGAGGACCGCTTTAGTGCAGGCACTACCGTGTTTTCCGGGACGTTTGACGTGGGGCATGTCGGTAGCAACCGCGAAACATTTTTTTTTCTAGTAACGCTTGCAGCCACAAAATAACTTGCGCATGTAATTGGAGCGCATGATTCAATCCTCTTTATGAAAGAACGTAGCCGTGACTGACTTTACAATATTTAATTACTCTGTAATTAGGATGATTCATCATAATATGCACCAAGAGTCATTCTACCACCTTGACTTGCTTTCAGTGAAGTCTCAAGTATCCTGGCATAAAATTATGTATGTTTCACAAATGTATCGACAGTCGATCATAATTCGTGAGTGATTGGGCCGGATAGAGTGTACTAGAAAGGCCAGTATCTTCTAGTACACTGTACGCGCACTCTCCGCGCATGCTTGTGGCAAACTGGTTTGAGAGTAGCCTCAGAATGAGGGAGCGAAGAAACAAGAGAGGCCGCGACAGCTGCTGTTCTGTCTGAATTGAATGAGGACGAGTATTTGTTTCCTAAAAACGGTATTGTTAAAATAAAAAAAAATAAAAACGAGAAACAAGAGCAGCATTTGTTGGCAGGCTGAGAAAGCATTCTATAGGCTAAATTCGAACTGCTCAACCCCTGGAATTCGGATGTGAGAAACAGGTCGGCATTTTCTGTCCGTGCGGGTCACGGACAATGCACGTAGAGCAATTTGTGGCCTGTAGTCGCGTAATGAGTCATTCAGCACCAAAAAAATCGGAGGGTTGGCGCTTCGTCGTGTGGATACCCTATAAGTGTATCCACGCGATCGAGGCACAAGGATGTTTACCTGCGTTACACAAAACCTAAATTCTTCGGGCTATTTATATAATACTAGTGCAAGGCGTCAACTTCATAGGCCGATGGACTATCTATTGGCAAATATAAATTAATAACTTTATGCGTCCTCATACATTTCAAGTGTAGACTATTTGAAAAAGCCTATGCAGTATATATAAACAAGAAAAGGTGTTTAAATATGCGCGCATTTTGTTCAGCACACCAGCAAAGTGGTTTTCTAAAAACGCACGTTGCCTATACATGCACGTCACGCAGCGACCGCGGGGCTCCTCACTTCTACGGCAACGTGATGTGGCTGGGCGCGGTCGTGGATTGCGTGCTGCACAAGTTGCGCTCGGAGGTGCCGGAGACCCGCGCCCGCGCCGAGCGCACCGTCCTCGACGAGTTGATCTCGTGGCAAGCTCGGTTGCAGCAGTGCAATTGCGCTGAAGAGTTCGTCTCCACAATGGGCCTCTAGAGGACGCCCCAACACTCCACGTTCACCCTCATTGGCCCCATTAAACGCTTCGTTTTTGTATTTTCACTTATAATGCCAGCACCGCTTTTAGGTGTTGCGCAGTTCGCTTAGCAGCAACAGCAGCAGCAGCAGCAACTCTTAGACACAAAACTAGCTCAGCTGCAAGATACGAGCATGCTGTATATACTCATTCGCAACACCTTTATTGCATGTGCACCAGCGACATGGTATAATTCAATTGAGGATACGCCATCGCGAAAAGCGACGGTGTTTATGGCGTCGGAAGTATTTACTTCATCGGATATTAGACGCCTTTGGGTTACATTAGTTTTCTTTGTGTTTTATTTTGGCGTTGATCGGTGCCTACAGCGACCGTGTCTATCTCGGCAGGCTGGTAAGGGTAGCATGACCACGTAACGTAATTAACTGCGCATCCTGCAAGCTGCCTAAGCAAAAACTGTTGTACTTATTGGTGCCTGCACGGAGTTGTTTCGCTGTATTGTGTCCGCTCTAGGAAGTCGTAATTTCAGTTACGATTACACCTTATTTCAAGCCGTTGAACGTGGTGACACTTGCGCTTCACTAAGGTAACATAAGTCGTTATTTTCACTATGTGCCGCAATTGCCGGCAGCATAACGCGCTAACGCTGGGAAGTTTGATTTCAATGATGATCTCGCCACATTTAAGGCAAATAAAAGGGTGACTTTCTTTAGTAAGCAACTGTTTTTCACCATGTGCTGGAATTCTCAAGAACAATATACTGCTAAGTCACGCCACGGTGAGTATATAGGTACAGCTGACAGTTCAACGCACTCACGCTCTACGATGCATAGATGTGCACTAAGGACAGCAGTAAGTGCACTTAATGCTGCTTTATAGTACAGAGCAAACGAAATGAATAGTCGGAGCCACGACGCGTACCCGCATTTCTCAGCGGCAACGAACATGTTGCTTTCCTTGATATAGGCAGCGCTGAGAGGAAATTACCACGCACAACTTAATTGCTCAGAATGACAGACTGAAGAGCGCAAACATATGCACACGCAATGTATAGCGTAGAAAAAGAGACAAACGGGGAGAATTAAGCTCTCCTAGACTTCATTGCTGAGAATTTGCTTGCCTGTGTACCTTTGATAAAGGAAAAACATTCCCAGATCCCACGCGTTGTGGCTGTTCATGTTAATGTGAAACATTTGTCCGCAGAACGCATGTGAATGAATGCCCACTGAACGCTTATGACGTAGATACCTGGTAATGCGGGATCTGCACGAAATAAAGAACGGCAAGGGTAGGTGCATTGAACACCCGCGCTGGTTGTTTTGAAACCTCCTTTACACGTGAATGAATGCTTACTGAATGCTTATGACGTAGATACCTGGTAATGCGGGATCTAACCGAAATAGAAGAACGGCAAGGGTTGATGCAATAAACACACGCGCTGGCTGTTTTGAAACCTCCTTTATAAACGTGATGACGTGTTTATGCTACGAATTTGGCAAGTTTATGTTGAGATATGCTGGTGGACGGCGGGTGCCTCATTGAGAAGGGCAAGTAGTCACTCCTCTGCGACGACATTATCAGTCACTCGAAGACATTATGTTCAGTCACTCCTCTTGTGACTACATTATCAATGACGCCCTTCGGGCGTGCTGTTGGTATTATGTCCCAATTTACAAGGTCGAGTCTCAGATGCCATTACATTGGAGTCACCCTCCCTGAAGTGCCGTTAGAAGACCAATTTTTGATACCACAACTTTTTTACTTTTGCAGTAGAACACGCGTCTACAGAAAGGTAAAGGAAGTGCTGCCCATGAGAGCGCCTGGTACATATTGTATGTGCCCTTGTTGCAGAATAAACCGCGAACGAAGACGCAGTGCTTCGAGCTCCGTTCCTTTGTACTGTTCTTTGTCATTCCATTCCGTTCACCCATTCAAATAAGAGGTACGTCTGCTCTATCGATGGTTAGGAGACGACATAATAGACAAACGTTTGATTCTGCGATTTCTTGCTTTGTTACGCAGAACCGAGGTGAGCTCCCTGACACTACTTTTTAGGTCTGTAAGAAAAAAAAAACTAGCAGATTAATCCCCATAACGCTTCGAATTGAAAAATGCCTCATGTTTCTGAAAGCAGGTCCAATCTGATGACACTGCTAGAGAAGCGACGACTCAGAGTTTCTAAATACTTAGTCATCTTGTTCACGCCTACTGCATCACAGTATTAACGAGCCTTATACAGCTGTGTAATAGCGATATAGCATGCGCAGGTCACTAGTGTTGCCAGTGTCCCGAGGATTTGTGAATAAATTCACCCCCAAGAGCCCTCTCGCGCTCTCATTTATTTCAACCTGAAACGCGAGCGGCACTCGTAATCAACGAGAAAAAAAAGGCGAAGCAAAATCAAATGACGTCGATAAGGAGATGCGAGAAAACAGCGCAGGCAGTGCTATCTTCATATGCTCAGCGTGTCGAAGAACTCGCCGACAGAGTCGCACTGCTGCAGGCGCCTCTGCAACATTGACAACTCCTCGACGAGGCCGCGTTCTGCTCGAGCACGGGACTCCGGCACCTCGGTACGCAGTTTGCGCACCACGCTGTCCACCACGGCACCAAGCCACGCCACGTTGCCTTTGAAGCGCTGTGCCTCACTGCTGCAGCGCCGCCATGTAAAACAACAAAGTAAAGAACTATGCGAGTTCCTTGTGTTCGTCTGCTTTCGTATTGGCTAAATGCATCTCTTCGAGGTGCATTTCAGTCAAGGTGCATCACCGTCCACTGCGTATTGAACCTGAACGAAATAATCTACTGTCGCTAAATGACATGAAACAACGAAAATGTTCCTGCGATCAGTTTCTGTGTGAATGCGAGTACTATTTGGCTCAGGTGCTTACAACAGCATTCGATATCACCACTGAGAAGCTATTTATTGCTGTCGCAATGAAATGACTTCACCACTCCTTGTAGATGACTGTCTAAGTCCTTTTATAGCGACAGCTATTATATATGGACATTCCAGGCGAACTTTCGCCTTCGGCGTTGCCTTGACACTACGCATATATTAAGGTATACGCATGTTGTAAGCTTATGCATGCCGTATATGCAAGGTAGATTGCTAGACTATTCAACCACCAAAGATGCTTAAAACAAGATTCTATACGTTCTTGACTAAATTATTCTTCAACATTTTGAGAACGGCAGATTGCGAACACATGTAACGAAACATAACATTCACCGCGCATGGCTTTTGTTTTTAATCTTCTCACACTATTAAATATTAAAAGTGCGAAACAATATCAGTGCTCAAACATGAAAGTGATATCATTTTACTGATGTGGCTTCTTTATGGGCAGCGTAGTGGCGCCATGTCATTACAGGCCCTTCACGGCATGTTAAAGTTTCTAATGGTGCCAGAAATGTTGGCGCACCGGCTTATATCGCGTCCGCGTTAGTTGAACCCGCGTATAGTTAGAACACATTTTTTTACAGCTGCGATGACGACAGCGAACTCTCATAAGTGACTTAGGAAGCGGTCTCAGCGAGTACCGCGAACACAGCGAGGCAGCGCCTCGCCACGATCCGTTGAAATGTCTGTGTTGTTTCGCCCAAATATTGCATGCAAGAGGAACCTTGCTTCGCTAGCGGAGCCCGCTATTTTGGCAAATGCGCACCTGCGGTGAGAAGTGGCGTTGCTGAGAGCGCTCTTGGCGCGAGGTGGCGAAGATGGCGTGCCGTCTTCTTCTTTGGCTTCTGCAGAGAACGCAGTTTGAAACATGGAAAGAAATTCGACGTCAGTAGGCCTGTATTGTACAGTTTTAGACCTGTATTACGCTTACACAAAGAAAGGAACGTTATTTACGTAGACACAGGCACGCGTGCGAGCAGCAAATAAAGTTAAATTCCAACTGTGTCATCGCAAATTCTATACGAAGGCTGCCATGCTGTAATGTTCTGTTCATTACGTCTGCCAACAGCTAGAAGCCAAAGTTTTTACAACAATAGCCTATAGACCTGAAGTAAAGAAAACGAAGTTCGGAAACGATTAGGTGTTGCAGATCCTTATTTGGCTTGGTTATCCTTGCGTAAATGAGAAGTAGAAGCACGCGGGTGTCAGTGGATGTCCCTAAAGCGGGCGAGTTAAATTTTTTAATATCTTGCCGAATGCATACCAGCAATGAACCCAGACTGGAGAAGCAATAAAGTGCACGTACTCGTACACTACTTAAGACCCCATCCGGTGCTCTACGGTGCTCTACTTTAAAAGACACGAGGTAAACAGAGCGGGCGCTGCCAACACGTGCCGTTAGGGTGGTCGGCTGGCCGCGCGCTGAGCACGACGGCCGCATGGCTCGAGCAGCGCGAGCAGTGAAAAGCGACTGCCCACGCCCAAGGGCGGAATAAGCAGCGCCTCACGCGAAATCAGCGATCAGGTAGGCAAACGAGCGAATATAGGACGCACATGCGCTTACTAATCGTCCAGCATAGCCTCGACGCGCGCACTGCGCCGGTGTCCCAGAGACAGCTTTCGAACGCCGCTCCGGCATCTCGCAATATTTTGTCCGTGACTGTACGTATAGGCTATACATTAAGTTTCCCTCAATTAAGAATTTGAGGTATCACAGCAGCATAGCATATATATTACACGCTGCAGCATTACAGAATCAAGCTTAGGATGCCAAAGCCCACCGCAAACGCCAAGGTTTTCTAACAGAGCGAAATCGAACAACAGCTATCGGCGTAAAACAGTACACATGCAAAGCTGCCTTGCCTGGTCCAAGCGCAAAGGACAAGCAACCAGCCACGTGCACTCTGAGGCCCGCGCTGTCGATGGTCAGCGGTGACCTGTCCGGCAGGTGGTACTCGAGGCTGGCCGCATCGGTCGCCGTCACCAGCAGCTTGTCAGGGTTCACGCCAAGGTGCCGGAAGCCCAGGGCTCGTTCAGCCACCGCCAAGCAGCACGATGCCTGCAACACGAGGCTCCGGCCTTGCACTGCACTGCGCAGCTGCGTGTAGACATGCCAGAAATCGCCTGAATGTCTTGCAATTGCCGAATAATAATAACGATAAAAGCGAACGCGTCAAATTTTAACACGTCGAAGAGTGAGGAGAAAGATATCGACTACTTTAAACACCTGCAGTTCTCGCGTGACGGCACTCAGCACAAAACTGTTTACGGGGCCGCTTACTCAAGCCCAACAGAGATATGCACCATAAACAGTACAGCATGCAAGAGGAAATTCTTTCATTCATTTTACTCGTATATGCGCAATGTGCCCAGTTCATTTTTACGCGCAAGCGTAAATGGCTAGGCGCACCGCGGGCAGTCGAGCGGTAGTGGGAAGCCGCGAAGGAAGCGGAGGAGGAAGGTGCCTAGAGGGTGAATAGAATCGCGCGCGGCAAAACGCCACTTAGAGAAAAGTCTATGTGGCATTGAGAGAAGCGGGGAAGGAGAAAAGAGGCGAAGCTTCGCAGAGGAGGAGGGTAGGCGGAGGCGCGCTGGGTTGGCCACCTCTGGCAGTTGCTACGGGTGCTGTGCGCGGAATGGGCATACCGGGTTCGTCTCATGATCGCGCCGTATGCTGTATGTGCAAGCGAAAGCGTACGACGGTCGGTGGCTCAATCAGGCGCGCGCAAGGGAGGAAAGCGGGGAGGAAGCGCGCCGCCGTCCCCCCTGGGGGAGGGGGGGGGGGGGGGCTTATACACCTAGCTGCGGCTGCTGCTCATGGCGCAGCCGCGCGAGCCTTATCTTGAAAGCGATCTGCGATGCGTACAGTGTGCTAGGCGTCGAGGCGCACCGAGGGCCGATAGCTTCATGTGCGCTATAGCACCGACACGCTTGCGCGTCACCCGCGTTCGCAAAGTGAAACATCACTGTAACTTTTTATTGCGATAGCAATTATATGGACACTTCAACCGGATTTCTGCCGTCGGCGTCGCCGTCGCCGTGAGGTTCCCTATAGATAAAATCTTCGCCGCGCGCCGCATGCCCGAGCGGAAGCGTGCGGGGACGCGCGCTATCACGGAGAGCGAACGCACTCAATCTCCCACGCGCAAGCAACGAAGCCGGAAGCCAGCGCCGGAGGGAGCGGGGGGAGGGGGGGGGCGCACTTTTCCTCTGCCAACAACCGCGCTCGTCTTGCCCGCACGGTCTCTTATCTTCCCACGGCTCTGACCTTTATGCGCCGTGCATTCGCCGCTCAGTTTCCGTTGAAGCGATAGGCCGCACGTACCTTCGCCGCTGCGTCGTATATATGCGCTTGCTGCCAGCGTTTTGACAGTCATTGCCTGCAGTCATTCAGTGTGATCTATTCGTGTTTGTTTGTGCGCGCTCACACCACGCTTGTTCATTCAGTTAGTAATAGTCGGGCCACATTTTCCAACGCACCCTACAAATGCAATGCTGCCGGATCGGCAGTGCAGCGCTACAGGTCTGTCCCTTCGCACGCGTTGCCCACAGGAAGCGCTTCTCATCAACACCACCGTTTCACACACGCCTTCTCGTGGTCATTGAGTCTCTCTTCATGTCGGTCTACTTACGCCGCAGCACACCTGCTTACTTAATCAGCTCATGTTTACTACAATTCATATTGCTACCAAAGCCACTCACCTTACTTCGTTTTTTCTTCGTAATGGTAATTTCTTGTTTTTCGGTGATGCCGGGACATAACGTAGAAATCGTGCAGCTATACAGTGCTGCGCATTGCCCGAGTCATTATTTTCAATACCCGTCGCAATAAAAATGTCCTCGTGATCATGAGCACAATTATGTTACCGCACTTATACACAACGTAAGATCTACACAGAAGATCGAGAAAGGCGGAGCTGAACATTTATTGTCAAGTATCGCCACACAAGGTCGGCGCGCATGTTTACGAAACTCACCGTTATCCGTGATAGTGGTTTTCCAGCGTAGCATAGTTCCAACACGATGAAATGTCGCGTCAGGAAGCATTGATTTTTGCCTGTAAAATTAGGAAATCGCTGTATTAGTAAACAGATTGCTTTCTACTAAATATTAAAGCAGACAATGTATTTGCCCCAGTGCATACAAAATCTTCACTGCTATAGATCTAGCTGAAAATATTATGCAAACTTAGACGGCTGCATACAAACCTATCATGCCATGGAGTGTTCCGACGAATAGGACACAAGAAAATGCTGCCGTGCGTGCATTTAAAGCTGTTATGGTGAAAACAAGGGCGAACTTTTCTAAGCTGGCCGACGATAACATAATTTTTCATAGCTCTTTACTGATACTGAATCAAACGGGAAATAATGAAAGTCAGTCAATTTGCCCGTGAAACACTTTACCAAACTGGTATGAAAACGACATAGCATCTAACGCCGGCTGCTGCTAACCATTCTAACATCTTTTTTTTTTTTTCGGAAGAGAGGGGAGGTCGATGATTCATGGTAATTATTATGTTTTCTACCGCTGCGGATTTTGCCATATGATATACTGCGTGACAAAGGATAGTTATTGGTCTACACTTGCGTTTACTGCGCCAAGTAACTTTCTGGAACATGAGGCTGTGGGCTACGTCTGAGAGTATAGAACCTGTTCCTTAAACGCATTCGTGATCCGTACTCCAAAATCGAACACTCGACCTCATTCGACGCTTCGCATCGGCAAGGTCTTCGCTTTGCACAGAATCTATGAAGCGGTAACATTCGTTGTTGATACCAAGCCTACGAGTCCTTAGGGAATGCGCAATCGCTGACTCGGCCAGATGCTATACGGGCGGTGCGAAACAGTAGGACGGCGCCGTGCTTTAAAGAAGGCTTAAGTACACGAGCAAACGTTCACGTGGAAAGAACAGACGTCAGTGATCGCACCTGCGTGGAAGTCCCTGGATCCGAGGCCATGGTCGCCACGCAGCAGCCACTTCGGGAACTGGTCAAACACGCATGCGATCCTGCGGTGGATCGGTATCGCATAAATGATAACGAATGTATGCCCGCATATTGGTCACATGTCCTGCAACGTGTGCAAGAATTTTGTTCAGCTTTTGAGATGAAGGCCTCCGACCCGCATTTAGTGTTCACGGTGCACTGGGGGCTGCATGCTACCACGTCAGTGAAAGTGATCAGTTCCATTCTCGACTTTGCCGAGTAACGTGCGAAATTCTTTGATCGACCTGTCAGCGGTTTCTGGATCCTGTTGGTGTACGAGGTATTTTTATATAGGAAGCGGGAATCTGGGTACTTGTTCTGGCAGTTCATGATTCATTTCGCGTTGTACAACTTTCATGTGGTCCAGTCTGGAGCATTCACTTGGACGTGTACCAGTGACCGTAATCGAGATGACCAACCAGCGAAATTACAACCTTCATTGCTTAGCGGTATCTATACATAGCATTGAAACCAACGGTGATTAATTGGTTTTGAGTGTTTTCGAAACCTTTCTTCTTTTAAAATTAATGATCTCCCAGAACATGTACTTTATGAAACTACAAAAGCAAAAGTGTGTTTTCGTTCAACGAGGCCAGGTGAATAGATAGTTAGCTCGTAAGCTGCCACGTGACTATGGCCGACAAGCAGATCTGAATATTCTTACGTTGCTCCTGTAGTGCATAGCCTCCAATGACAAGGTTCATTCTTTTGGGTCGTGCTCGATGCAGCGATATACAACTGCCGATATATTCAATGCGCGAGCAAATAGACGTTTTATGGTATCGTCATAAGGCACAGATACACATGGCACTAAGTGACAGCGCATCCGTAGCTTTGCCTGGTGGAAACTTCAACAGCAAAACAAGAAGATTAATCACCAACCTTTGCGTTTCGACGAAATTGGGCGTTCTGTAGCGCACTCCATGTCTCAGCATGCTAAGTTTGCTGAAAATCAGAAAAAATGAAGATGAAATATCACAACTGCGGCTTCTCAGGTGTTATTTTTTATGCGAGTGCTCAACAAGAAATATTGTAAGCAATCTAAATTTTCTTGCGTGCAGCTCCTTCAAGTAAGAATAGCTAATATTGTTAAATACAGTGCAATGAAGATCATAATTTTCTTTTCTTTTTTTTCTTTTTTTTTGGGGGGGGGGGGGGGGGGGCAGCGAATTAGCGGCAATGACAACAGTAGCTAAGGGGTGATCGCTGACTGATTCGGGATGATCGCTTATTAAAAGTAACTTTAGCGCAAGAAGTTTTAGATCATTTATTTATAGGCACACGTTGCTATTGAGGAATTGAAGCAGTCGGCGCGCATTAAATTCAGATGTCTATGCGCCCAAGCAATACGTGAACTTTAATTTGCTGAAGACAACTCACACGCAGCACTCGATGGCCTGCTGCGATGGCGTCGATTCGTTGTTCTGTGAAGTCCCCCGTTACGGGAATCACCTTGAGGACTGTTCGCTTTAGCGGGGATGCCACCTCGAAGACCTCGCTGTGGTGACCGTGGGCGAGCCATTTGGATCGATCCTGGCATCTGCGTTACAGTTTGTAGAGTATATAGTCACACGTAGCTCGCTTTCCTCACAGCCTGCCAATGCTTCTGCTCGTGAGAACACTTACCCAGCGGACCACATTTGAAAAAAAAATTATAATTTGGCGGTTTCGCCCGAAGGTTTAGCGTGTTGCACCTAATCTCCTCAGACGGTGTTGTAACTACATGCGGCTGCGACATGGCTCGAAGCAGCAGGCAAGGGAACTACTGTTTGGCAGAAGGAACAGCGTTCTAGGCGTCTGAGAATGCTAGCGTCATGAGCGCTGCCAATGGTGTTGCAGGCGTGGCACTTCGACGCTGCCCGAGATGAGACTGACAGGGAAACTGTCGGCATTGGTCAGCGCGAAACCTCCTTGGTCAGCGGCCATGGAAATAATAATATTCGCAAAGGGAAGTGGCGCCAGTACAAGTGAAATTGCATCACTTTCAGACTTTTAGCAGTAATATTGTTTCGCAGTTTTTAAGGATTTAGGATAAAGGGCATACGCTGAGAACGAAATGTTTTATTTCTGTTCCTTGCACTCTGTGTCGCCAAAATTCTGATGAATGAGTCAGTCAAGACCATAAAACGTGGTCAGAGCAAAGTTGACATTTCAATATTATAGCACAAATCTAGTATATCGAACAATTCACGCGGAACACCCAATGAAAGCCGACCCCCACGCTGACGGAGAAAGTTCGCCAGAAGTGTGCATATAATTGTTATCGCAATAAAAACGCCACATTACGCAAATTTAATTCTGTCCTAGCTGCTAGCTTAATTTAAATCTGGCTGAGAAAATCAATGTCTTTTGCGTTACCTGCGAAAGAAAGGTCTGTCAAATTTTGCGAGCTTACTGGCAGCCGGTGTGGCCTTCTTCAAGCAGTCGCCAATAAAATATTTCGACTGTTTCTTTGTTTCTAGAATTCCTCATTTCATTTTAGTTCTCCATTATGTCAACATATTAAAGCAAGAGTTTCTCGGTGTCTTCCTCTGTGCTGAGTTTACTTACCCGTTTGGCAGGAAAGTAAGGAAGGTGAGTGGCGTGTCCTGGTTGCACAGATCCAACAGCCGGCTGGGGAATACGTCGATGGGCTGTGCGAGAAATTCGACGCCGTCGAAGAAAAAAAATACACGTGGTTCCCACTTAAACACGGTCCCAAAAGCTTTCTTAAATTTTTGTGCGCAAACAAACAGGGACGAAGAAAAGGAGACACAAGGACGAGCGCTTTCTGCGCTCGTCCTTGTGTCTCCTTTTCTTCTTCCCTGTTTGTTTGCGCACAAAAATTTAAGAAAATGAATCTGTTCCAACTAGGCCGACTCGCAGTTATGCCCCAAAAGTTTCATCTATTTTAGTCAAAAATATGAAGAGTACAGCGAAATTTCTATATTACACCTTGTAGTCAACGAGAAAGCTACTATTAAGTACAGTGCATTAAGGATAAGCGAGTCCAGAGATATTAAAGGGATACTTGTGCGTCACTACGCTATTGCGTCACTTTTCTTTGGCACAAATGCGTGCACAAATGCACAAATGTGCATTCACATGGCACAAATGCATGCACAGCACCTGATAAGACCGAAAGATGCCAGACTAGCTGTTGTACCGTTGCTGTCAAATAAATATACAGCTCATTGTCGGTGTTGATTTTGAGTACTACTCAAGGCTATACTTACCCGTTGGACAGCCTGTTCGCTCTTCCAGTCTCTTTCTGCTGGGTCTGAAAACGAATACAAATTGCGCATGCAGGGTCAACGCACATGCTGAAATATATATGAAGCGAAGCTCTCGTGAAGAGTTTAATGAAATGCTATACAACAAAATGTGATGTTCACAATTGTGTTTAAGAAAGAAAGGTTTGTTCTAAAAATAAATCCCGAATTATTGCCAGCGTATTCATAGAATAGGAAGCGCATAATTTGCTACCGGAATACGAATATATATGCACACCTTTGGTGACCATGCCAGTACATGTTTCTAGAACGTTCCTACGGTAAGAATAAGGTGACTTTCACAGATACGGTTTCTTTTATTTCTTACATCACATCATTGTGACGGCACCGCTTTAGTTAAAGAGGTTTCGCAGGCCAGACTATTACGAAAAAGTGCATGTGGTCGACGGAGTGCCCCGTTTCTACGCTATAGAACGGTGACGTAGCCGCTCCTTGTGAAAGTCAACAAATCGCAATACTGTCGAGTCTAAATAAAATGTTGAAGCTATTGAGCACTTTTAACCAGGTTGAAAAATCGCAGTTGGTTAACTTCGTCTTGGTAGGAGCAACAAAGTAAGATAAAGTGCAGATGGTCGCAGGAAATGAAAAATGTGAATGTTGTGAAACTGCGGAAGAAGCGGCCGTGTGGAGAGAGTTGGGAGCGGCTTCAGTTGTTTCTCTCTTTCTACGCCCTAGCAGTATGCAATAGATCAAATATATTCACATTCATATTACTCGGAGTACGCGGAAAATCTTTAGAAGCGACATCCATATACCAAACACACGCAGCAATCAGCACTTTTCGCTAGCCAGGAAGATTCCCCGCTCAAAGAAGTGACATTTTTCTCTAGTAATATTGCCGAAAGTGTCAGAAAGGACTCAAGATTATCTCTTAGCATAAGTATTATAACACGTGAAGTATGTGCTTTTCCGTCGGTGTTACCAAAGTGGACTATAAGAGAATGAAAATAAAATGGCGCTCTAATACCGTCCGGCTCCGACCAGCTGGTTGCCCCTTCTCCGACACCGATCTCGGACAAAGTGCTGATCTCGAAGACGTGGCCGTCCACGGAACCAGCAGAGCCGTTCGGATGGATGTCGTCGCCCCGCTCCGCGGCCGCGTGCGTTGTCGCCGTCGATGGCCGTTTCCTCTTCATCGTCGCTGTACTCCTCGACCACCGACCCTCTTTTGCCGAGTAGCGGTCGCCGGTCGAGCAGAGCGTACGACTCGCCGTACATACCGCTCCTGGCGTCCGAGCCGCGACGGCCACCGTACAGGACCATGAGGGTAACCAGTAGGACTACGCCCGTTAGCACGCACGAGCACGCTATATAAAAAATGAGCTGTAAGAGAGAAACAAGAGGGGACGAACGCTTTCAAGGGACGAGCTTTATGGAAGAACGAGGCGAGGCGCACCGCTTGCATGCATGCTAGCATCAGGATGCACGTGATCTATAATTATTTAAATGTACGGTAGATCTAGTGCGTAAACTAGTAATCATGCAACAGTGGGCGAACGCGTCCGGCAAAAAGAATCCGAATTAGGTGATTTAGAGTAGGCGGAGAAAGTGACGTCAATGCCGGCGAAGCGGAAACGCCAGATGTCAATGTGTCTTAAGCTGCCCTGGCTCCAAATTTAACCTACAACACAATGCAACCTGGTCAATCAGAAGTCGTTCATCTTATTGTGCACGTACTTCGGCATGCCTTTTTCGCATTTTAGGTTTCGTGACTAGCACTGGCAGTTTTAAGTTGCAGCTCGCATTCATGACCGCCTTCCCGTACTAACATCCCTCCCCCTATCCGCCCACACAATGACGCTACCTCTTTCACCAGTCATGCTTCTATTTACCTAAGAACTCGAGGTCACAGGTTCATACCCGACCGCGGCGGCCACATTTCGATGGGGCCGAAATGGGGCAATGGGGAATTGACGCAATTTCAGACAGTCGCCCTGATATCAAGCCAAAACGAAACATATTGCTACAGAGCTTACACGTAATCCGTGATTATATGTAAGCTCTGCAGAAGATAGCCATAGCATCCCGCAACTAACAGCGCCAGCTAGCATAGCCACCAATACCTGGTGATCCTGCATGAACTGAAGCACCTGGAGACGAATGTCCGAACTAGAATCATCAGCGGCGCGGCGGTGATCATCAGCCCCACGATCCTGCCGTCCGCTTCTTCCGCCAAGAAGCAACCAGATCGGCTTTTTCGGTCGCATTCGAGGCAGCAAGAGCCCGCGGCTAGTTACGTTGGTTCTGCCGCCGCCAGCGCGAAGCTGACGAGCTTGTTCAGACCTTAGGCGCTCCACGAAGCGGTAGGTGTCGTAGTCTGGTAGATCCGAGAACTGCCTCGTGAAAGGCGCCATCGTTGTCCTGAGTGTCCGCGGTGAAGGCGCACGGGCTGAGCTCAGGGCCACCAGATAGATCAGTGACAGCATCGCGACCACAGGAAACATTTCGGCTTGCGCGAGAAAATGTGGCACTCGCAAAGCCGTGATTTGGAAGTGAGCGACTAGGACAGAACGGTGGCCGGAACCACAGCCGCGAGCGAAGGGGCACTGCTTCTTCTACTTCTTCCTCTGTTAGTAACTCGTACTTGTGGGAAGTAATGATGCCGATCACGATGCTAACAGAACAAAGTTTCGTTATTATGACTATATTTTCTTTAGAAGGTATACAGTTTGATGGTAAGAGTAGCGCTAAAGTATTAGGGACGCTATAGAGCTCGAAACTCTTTTACTCAGATGCGGTGTAAAATAAACGCATGTCAATATCTGCGTCAAATATGTTTACTGTTTTTAGCAATGATGAGATGACGCAGTGCCGTTACTTGCGAAGTATGTGTTTTCGAGCTAACCCTACTAGCAAAATGTTACTCATACAGACGGTTTTCAGCAGCGGCGCACGGGCGCAGCCATGTTTCTTGACGCGATCGCGCCGGCATGACTGGCCTTGGGTTGAAGGCCAGCGAAGCGGCCGTACAGCTGCAGGCATGGGCGACGGCGCGGCAAGAGCAGTTCTTTCGGGACTACCGATAGACAGCGGCTGGATCCACGGCACAAAACTCTGGCCCATGGTTCAGCGAACATTTAAATGAATCATGGTTTGGGTAGAGTAACCAGTTGGGCTTGTTGGTTGTGCATCGTAGATAGCTACAGCGCGGAACCGACGAAGACAGGATAGGCACAAAAAAAAAAAAAAAAAGACACAGCGCTGACTTTCAGCAGTAATGTTTATTTTGCCGGTGCGCAGCTAGTTTAATAGTGCACACTTGACAAAAAACAAGGAGATCACACATGCGCACAGAACCTGATCATAACGCTATCGTACCCTGGCATTTGAATCTAGGAAAGTCAGCTTTTTTTTTACACAATGCTATCAAGGGCCAGCTGACACACTTATTTCCCGCACGTGCAACTGCGGCAGCCTCGATAATTTCTCTAGTAAAGCTGGATTTGTTTCCAGATAGAATTTGACATTTTTTGAAGACAGGTCTGCACCCGCAGTCGCGACAGTGCACACCAAGATGACCTTGAATTGTGTTGTAAACATTGTTGTGCTGTTCTCTTAGCCAATCGTTAATGCATCGGCTGGTTTTCCCGATGTAGACTTTACCACATGAGATAGGTATCTCATATACGACGCACAGGGCACATTGTGTGGGGCGCTGTCGGTTTTACACTGGGGCCTTCTCTTGGAAGACCGCGCAAGTTTGCTTACTTAGTGACACCAACTTTCTAGGTGTGGAAAAAAACTACATTAACATTTGCACACCGGCCAACCTTCTTAAGGTTGTGTGAAATTCCGTGAAAATACGGGATAACTGCCTTCTTTGCGTTATCAAGACTTTGCCCTTCTGTAACCTGTGTCCGTGCGCAACCAGGTCTTTTCATTTTCTTAAGTATGCCTTCCGTGATAATAACCGCGACACTAACTGCTTACACCTGCAGCGGTTATTGCCAAAACCGCGTGGATATTTTGTAAACAGAATTGTTCGATCTGAGTAGCCTGTAAAGAAAGAGGGAGTCCCACCTCCAGCAACGCTGAGAAGTGAGCGCGATGCTGATAACCCGCCTGGCTAATTGTGAAAGCCGCCCATCGTTCTGCTTTCACAGGAGTGAGTGCAACTGTAGTTAACCACCTACATTTTGACCTTTTCAACCACTTTTGACTATAAAAAGCTGGTACATTAGGTTTGTTTAGTTGGACAGACCTTTCTCATATTTGTCCCGCGTTCTTCCCCAAGTACACGCCTACGTCATCGCTGGCTGGCCCCCGTCGTCGTTGTTCAGTCGATAGACGAGCCAAGCCAAGTCATCGAAAACGAAGGCGAAGGCAGCGCCACTTTTCTACTCACTGCAAACAAAGGCCTATCTGCACTTGTAAGTTAGAAAAAACTTTTAACAGAAAACGTGCACTGCATTTCAATACTAATAAAAAGACCAGGAACCACGCACCGTAATAGATGATCACGTGATAGGGCACTTACGCACCTTCATGTTATTGCAGTGTGCGTCGCCGAAGGTCATTTTTTGCGGCATTTATTGAAGAATTAAAAATATAAATCCACGTTTATAGCGAAATACATGGCTGGTTTAATCAATACGATAGGCAATCTTTCCTTCAGCGGGATTATCTCGACTCATGTTCTGAGCGGTTGTCTGTCCCTTTGAGTTCCCTACATTTAGCACGAACTAATTTCTTGTAAATATCAATGTTGCTTATTTATTTATTTATTTATTTATTCATTCATTCATTCATTCATTCATTTATTTATTTATTTATTTATTTATTTATTTATTTATTTATTTATTTATTTATAAAGACATCACAGGCCTAGTAACAGGCATAGGATGAGGGGGGCATATGGTACAATACAATACAACACAATCGGTAAAAAGATATAGGTGCTACAAGTATTCAAAAATTGGCTCAAAGGAAAGAAATTTGCATATAACAGAAACCAGGTAGATCTTTAAAAAAGATCAGGAAATGAACAGATAGGCATTGCATAAAAACAGCAAGAAACACGAAAATGGCAAAAAGGAATAACCAAGTACAAGTACTGTATGGGATACAAAGCTACGTCGCACATGCGTTGTAAGTTCATATCCAGGAGCACTGATGACTATCGCTGAGCGAAACAACTCCTAGAAACTTCATTAAGCAGATCAAACTTTATTGAATACAAGTGGCACTAGCATTGGCATTAGACTAGCATTTCGCATCACTCAAAGAAAAAATTGCCTAGAGACCTCTAGCAGTTCTTCGCCTGTGTTCTGCGCCGCTTCGCCGGCTAAGCTTCTGTGTAACTTTCATTAGCGGGTCAGTGTAAACCTTACTCCAGAAAAATTTAAACCAGTTAGTGCAACCGAGGATATACCCAGAGATGGTCAGAAAATTTACTGTTTTGAATACATAATTTTTTTTTCCACGGAGGTATTCGTGCGACTAGCACTGCCATAAAGTCAGTGTGCAGAAGATTGTGTCATTACATGCTGCAAGTGGGGCCACGTTTAATTGGTCGTTCAAAAGCCCGAGCCTGTCTGTATATCATATCAGTACGGGTATCACATCAAACCTTTTTACGCTGAAGGGTTCCTAAAAAAACAGAGTGCGTTCGACTTCGAGGACGTGGAGAGGCCGGCGCAGCAATGGGCTTCGCTGACGCCGAAAAGCAGCAGGTGTTCTGCCCGTGTACGAGCTTCTCTCCATCTGCGAGTTCTTCCGGCAGTTCCTGGTTCAGGGTTTCCGGTAGCGGCAACGTCAGCATAGCCAGTAGGAAAGAGAACGTTCCCATAACCACGAGTGGTACGGACCGCCCAAAATACGTCTGGTGGGAAAGTACGCATATACATACGCGCGCAACACTTAAATGAGTGCATTTAAAGGCAATAACTGCATAAATGCGAAAATACAGAGGACTACAAAAATAACGGTAGCAACACGCCTGTGCGATGAGAATACGGAAGCGAGCTTCGGACCTATGAAACCGTTTTACGAGTGGGCTCCAGACAGCCAGTATAGCGTTATAACAGTATACATAGCCAGTATAGTGTTATAATGCTCCAGACAGCCGCGATAGCGTACGCTCGTTCCAGGCAATGCACGTGCTCCACTTCGAGTCGGCAAATAAGTTTTCATTATTTCGGTGAGCACAGCGCAGCTCATAACATAGCTGGGTGAGCCTGCGACAGACATGCGCGTTATTTTTAGTGTGAGGCCTTTCTTTTCATTTTTGGTGACGTCGAAATATAGTGGCACAAATACATCGTGCTGCCGCGGCCTCGCCTGTTGACAATAGCGTATACGTGTGGGTGCATTCGTAGCGTTTCCAGCGTTTAACCTCCGTTTAACCTTCGTTCAACCTTCGCGCTGTACACTTACAATTACATCGCCAGTCTTTCCTTTTGCTTCCTTTGAACTCTGTGTGCAAAATTATTCTAGTCTGTTTTGGTCCCTTTTGCTTTGCTGCGGCGCTATCGATTCTTTTGACCCTTTTCGGAGCGATTCCATGGGCGCTGCCGTGTTTGATCACGTGGTGACGCGTCCATTGCTCGCCTCGGCTTCCGCCGTTGCCTCCGTGTTCGCAATGGATGTTTTGACGCCGGTGCCGCTTAGCAAACCTATGTTTCGGAAGATATCGTAGACGGTGACTGGGTGGACATGAAGCTTTGGCCACAGCTTCAGAGAACATGTAAAAGCGCTTTCGGAGCTGATTAAGCTATGTCCAAATGGCGAGAGCAGTGTATATGGTGCTTGTTTACAAAGTGGGGCTAAATATGTGTTCCAAGCTATCCAAACGTGCCGCTTATTAATTGAATCAGGATCAGCGTGTATTGCTCTTGGTTCTTCATTTGGCAACCACTTTGAATCAGTGGCTTTTCACGTTTCTGACTCAGTAAAGTTCCTCGCTGCGGTCACTATCCTATTTTTTTTTCTGTCTAATTGCTCGCGGGTGTGCTCAGTTCCGAAAGATTCGTTTTTCCTGCGTACAACAAAACGTAACTATTCTGTACATTGTAATACCTTGTAGCAAAGCTGTATTATTGCTAGTAACTCGCTTACTCTTGTAGACCGTCGCGAAACATTCAGCTTCGACTATTCGTACGCTGTCGGTGGAGTCCTTCATTTATTGTTCGTAATATAGTGTGCATTTATTCAAGTGTGCTCCCATTCACTTATTCTTGACACGTTGGCGATAGAGTGGGCGTAAGTTTGCGTGTCAGTTGGGGTAAATGTGTGTA